>NW_026941783.1:106845-183028 GCF_024139115.2 Armigeres subalbatus
AGAAGTTACGTATTGCTCATACCGACATCGTTTCTTCTGATCTCGGCCACCGTGCAGAATGCAGCGGTTGCGTGGTGTACCATGGCGGATCAATATCTCCAGCTCTCGTGAGATCGCTGCGCCCAGCTGCTCTTCCGTTGGAGTACTACTTCCAGCTGCTAGCGTAGTCTTGGGCTAGTCTACCGCAATTCATGACCGCCGATATTTACCACGGCGGTCCGCACCTACCGACAGATGTTGAACTGCACCGTCGAGAGTTTTGCAACGCTAGAATAGCAACCGAGGTAGTGGTCGGATTCAATACCGCACTGCGGTAAGTGCGTACGTTCGTGGGATGTCGGAGAAGAATTTACTCGTCGATTAGAACGTGGTCGATTTGTTTTCCGTTCTGATTGGAGTGATTTCAGTGGCCTTGTGATATTTTACGAGGGAAAGAAGGTGCTTCGACTACCATTCCGCGAGGCTGCAAAGTTTATGACATCGTTGGCCCGTTGTCTTCGATACGGTAGTGTGAGACTATCCGTCCGATGATCCGGTCTATAGCATTTCTCCTTTCTACCTGATGCGTTTATGTCACCGATGAACCTTTGACGTCCGACGAGGGGCATCATCGTATGTCTGCTCCAGCTGCGCTAGAACGCTTCTTTCTCGTCGTCGATTCCTCTTCGTGGCCGTGACGTTGATGATGCATAGTTGAAGAAACGCTTGCTTTGATATCAGCTTGCACATTCCTTGCGTTGATTGCTGCCGCAATCAGCGATTGGCATCTTTACCCAGCACTATGACCGGTCTTCCAGCTCGTTGGTGGTCCCAACTACATATGAAGTAGCCGCCTCGATGCCGCTTTTACACTTTCTGTCCGTCCAGCAGATTTGCAGCGCTACGACATCGAAGTTGTGGGATGTAATTCATCGTAGATTATCCTATCGCAACCTGCGTTCCAGCGACCAGTTCCATGTTCCAAGCCCCAATCGATCCTTTATTCGTCGCCCAGGTCGCTGCCGACTGTATCGAGTCGTATTATCTCTATGTCGTTCAGGCTGGTTGTTTTAAAGGCGGCTTATTGGGCTCTGCGCAAACCTCCTGTTCCGTCGGAGGCTGTCGAAGCTGTTTAGCGTCCTCACCTAACACCAGGGATTTGGGCTTTGCAGGCTTGAGCGGCACACGGCTGCTTTGGCGGAGCCTACTTGCGGATACAGTAGCTTTTATAGAGGTTTAACAGGGCCCACTGTCAAACCCCACTCACATCTCTAGGCAGGCGCCAACTCGCAGATGGCCTGGGAGGGATCGTCGTTTTTGACATAGTCCCCAAGGCCCACAGGTTCCAATGGCATGCCAATTTCGGCACTTATCAAGCGCATAATCATTCATTTTGGAAAATCAGACGAAAAGAGCCGCGCACGGCATATTTTAGTGCTAAACGGAAATGTCCTCTCTCGGTTCCCTGGGGCCCTCATAGGCCTAAGAGGCCAATGTGGTCAATTATCGATTTCGCAGCGATAATCATCTATTTTGTGAAAATCATGACAAAGAGCCACCGCATGCATATTTTGGAGTTTAAACGGAAATATTCCTTTACGGGTTCCCCTAGGGCACTTAGGTTCCAAGAGTGCCAATGGTCACTTATCGATTTCGAGCATAATCATCTATTTTGTGGAAAATCATGACGAAAGAGTTCTAGATATATGGTGTTAAAACGGAAATGTCCCTCTTGGGTTCCCTGAGGGCACTTATATGTACCAGGAGTGGCACTTTCTGGAAGCCCTCTCATGGACCATACATTACCGTTTTAAGAGAATCTATGAAGAATTAGCGATCGAATGGCATATATGGAGCGATTTTTATGTTCCCTTATATGACCGACAAGGTCCCGTGGAAGCGTTTCGGTGGCCATTGTTCCCCAGAACCAGCATATCACAAAATTAAGTTTATCTTTCGAACGGTATATAAACTTTCGTAATTCGGTTATAATTTGACTGTTTTATAAGATTTACATTTCTGGGTCAATATGACCCAACATCTTATTCGTAAGTTTTTCTAATATCCGAAGAAGGTTAAAACAATGGCTAATAAATCCATATGTAAACCAAATATGCCTCGTTCGTACAGGGAACGCCGTGGGAAAGCGAAACACTCTCTCGAAGCAGGCTATCGCAGCAAATCAGCGAGGTGTGGTGAAATTGAGATTTGTAAGTACAGTAATCGCAATTGTGCATCATTCCACAGCATCTCTGCTTTTCGGTAACGAGAAGAAGCGGAATTGCTCCAGAAAGATCGTTCAACCGAACAACAGAAGACCCCTGCTAAGGGTGAATGAAAAATACGAACTCCAGTTAACATTCCGACTAAAGGGGATATGTACATTGGTAGGGCCTTTTTGTTTTACATTCTCGCTTCTTGTTACCGTACCGTGACTGGTGTTACTTTTGAGGCGCAAGCCTGTCGCGGTGCGGATTGACAAGTCAAAACAACCAACCGATTATCAGCGTGTGTTCGTAAAGGTTAGAACGATTGGGAAAGCGGTCCGCGTTGGGACGGACGGACGGCAGCAGCATCGCAGTGGAAAGCCGACGGATACCAAGAAGTGAGACATCGGAAGCGTGGTGTTTGCCTGATGCGCTATCGAGTGATCACGGAGTACGGTCACAGGTCCAGAGTCTGCCTGCGGAACCAAACAACAGAACGTGGCCCAGCAAGCGGTGCACAATGGGGGTCATTTCAGAATCATATGATGCTTGATTGACCATCTTTGTTCACTGGAAACCCATGCATGTAGTTCTGTTTTGAGACCTCCTTTCTGAATGGGCTCTACAAATAAAATCAAGATTACAATGCAACATGTTTTGAAGTCACAGTCAGTTTCTGGGTGACTGCACCCTCCTTCTGTAGAAGGAAATCTCATATAAATGAACATGAAATGTCTCCATAATTCAGAATTGATCAAGAATGAACCAAATTTGCATGGTTTATAACAGGCAAGAAATGTCAGGAACAGAGCCTCCTCTGCAAGAAGGCAGGCTCCATATCTGAATCGAAATTTCACACTATAATCTAATTGAAGAAAATGGAACTATATTTGATAAGGTGAAGGTTTTTGAAGTCAGGAGTCAGCTTGTAGGTTCGCACCCTTCTTCTTTTCTGGAAGAGGGGCTCTGACAATGAAACACAAACTTCTGTATAATTCGAAAAACTAATCGCTAAATGGAACCAAATTTGGCATGTAAGGGTTTTTGAAGGCAAGAAATGTTTCGTGGTGATGCATAGATATTTATTTAAGATATTTAATTTCGTATGCGGTGTCTCGTCCTCACTTTTCACCGAGACATTATCAATTGAACGATTTTATGAAATAATCATACTTCAATTTTAACTGGTTACTTCCAATTATCTACTTAAAGAATGCAACTCTGCATTCAAGTGTTCAATCGAATTTTCTTCAAGTCTTTAGCGGCAATGAATAACATTTATATGAGAGCCTCCTTCCAGCAGCATGGGAGGGGTCATAAACCACCACAGAAATATTTCCAGACTTCAAAAACCTTAACATACCAAATTTGGTTCCATTTACTTGATTAGATTTTGAGTTATGTTGAAATTTTGATTTCATTTGTATGGGTGCCTCCTTCCTTCCATGGAGGGGAGGGGCCGAACTACCATGGAAGTTACTTTCTTGCCTATTATATTCTCACACAAATTTGGTTTCATTTGCTTGATTAGTTTCCGAATTTCAGAAATTTATGTTGATTTATCAAGGCTTCCCTTCTAGAAGGAGGTCAATGAACACCACAAAATATTTGCAAACTTCTAAATTAACTATACCAAGTTGGTTCCATTTGCTTGATTAGTTTTATGAGTTTGTGTAAATTTGATCCATAAGTATGGAGCCCTCCCTCCCTCCTCCCTAGCAAGAAGAGGGCTCACGAACTAACACTGGAAACATTTCTTGCCCTATTTTATCTAACATGCAAAATTTGTTTCCATTTGTGATTTAGTTTCGAATTATGCAGAAAATTATGTTTTCATTTAGTCTGAGAGCCCCCCCCCTCAGAAGGGGAGGGTCATGAACCACCACAAACATTTCCTGACTTCAAAAACCTTAACATGCCAACTTGTTGCATTTGCTCGATTTAGTCCTCGAGTTGCTGTAATTTTTTTATTTTTGTGTGAAGCCCCCCATTCAAAAAGGAGGGTCTCAAGCATCATAAAGAACCTTCTCGACTCCAAAAACATCTGCATACTAGGTTTCACGCCGAATGATTCAGTAGTTTCCGAGTCTATAATGATAGAAGACAGACAGAAATCCATTTGTATTGATATAATATATGAGACTACTTTTACCCCATATCTCCTAAACTAATACTCTCAGATAAAAAACTAACACTGCGCTTACCCAACAATATTCTAATCATTTCAGATTCAAATCGCAAATGCCGTAAACTGCTTATAACGGCTGCATTCCGTCCATAATACCAAAGTTCTGGGGGAAGTTGGGGAAAAGCGTCTAAAAAGTGACTATGGAATGGCGTGCCGGACCCGAAATTTACCCCTCATTCGATTCTGGTAAAATTTTTGTTTCAGAAAAGTTCTTGGTCACAATTTTCGTTCCATACGCCTTTGAGTTATCAATTTTTCCCAGGAAACATGCAACATTTTCATTATTGCGGAGTTGTTTGGTGCATGAGCGGCTCTACCGTGAGTACCTACCATTGTGTTAAGAAAACGATTGTAATGTAGAATCGGGCCATAAGAGAGGATAGGGTCTTGAGGTCAGGAGGGTGAGATGCAGGCCATGTGAAAAATGAATATAAGTATCGTTTAAACTTAGAATATTTGCTTTGTACTTGTTGGTGCTCATAGCCCACAGTGTTTTGTAATCGTTCCATCTATATGGTAGTTTCCACCTTGCTCTACCTAGTCGGGAAATCCACAACACTTCTATTCGATCGAAGCGTTTTTCGGAGTCCAAAGTACGTACGATTTCCTGCCATGATGCGTCTCCGAATTTCTGCTGGCTATCACATCAGTGGTCACCTTCTTCTTCTTATTGGCATTACATCCCACACTGGGAGCAGAGCCGTTCGCAGCTTAGTGTCTATCAAGCACTTCCACAGTTATTAACTGCGAGGTTTCTAAGCCAGGTTATCATTTTGCATTCGTATATCATGAGGCTACCACGATGAATCTTTATGCCCAGGGAAGTTGAGACAATTTCCAATCCGAAAATTGTGTAGACCGGCACGGAATCGAACCCAGCACCCTCAGTAGCATGGTTTTGCTTAGCCGCGCGTCTTACCGTACGGCTATGAGAGCCCTGCACCCAACCGGCGATTGTTAGATTTTCTAAAATTTGTACACCCAACCTCTTTTTACGTCACTATTGGGGACGTAAATCAATGTGACGTAAAAGAATTCTTGCTAAAATTTCTAGTATTTCACTTAATTTATTGATAGAGAGGATATTCAAAACATTCACTGCGTCTTACATGAGGTATTGTAAGATCTCCGAATCCAGCAGATGTATAAGATCTCCAAATTGTCCTGGAGTTTGAATCAAATGGTCTACTGAATCAACCAAAGCCTTCAGATATCCCACGCAAGTCGTGGTATCAACTCAATTATGTCCTCCGAGGATGTGTCTTTACTTGCGTCTCATAACAAGACACATGAGGTGTTGTAAGATCTCCAAATTGTCCTGAAGTTTGAACTAAATGGACCACCAAATCAACCAAGGCTTTCATGATGTCTCCAGTCCTGGTCAACCCAATTTTGTCCTCCGATTATTTGTCTTCATCCGTTTTCAATTCTGCATGTATGAAGTTGTAAGATCTCCAAATCGTCCTGGAGTTTAATCTCAATGGTCTAACAACCAACCAAAGCCTCATGATGTCCCAAGCGTGTATCAACTCAATTATGTCTCCGAGGACTTGTCTTCACTACGTCTAAAACAAGAAGGAATGTTGTAAGATCTCCAAATTGTCCTGAAATTTGAATCAAATGGTCCACCAAATCAACCAGGCTTCCACATGTCCCCAGTCTCCGTGTCAACCAATTTTGTCCTCCAATATTTGTCTTCTTACATCCATCTTCAACAATCTGCATGTAGAAGTTGTAAGATCTCCAAATCGTCCTGGAGTTTGAATCAATCCGGTTCACCGAATCGCTGAGTCCTGCATGATGTCCCCGCGGTATCATCCCATATGCCTGAGTATTTGTTCTTCACCGCATCCAAGTCAGGTAATGATGTTTTAAGATCCGCAAATTGTCCTGAGTTTGAATCAAATGGTCATAGAATCAAACAAGGCTCACGATCCCAGCCTCGAGTTCACCACATATGTGTTCTGAGCATTGGTCTTTACTAACGTCTCAAATACAGGCATATTCGATATTTAAGAACTCAATTGTCTGGAGTCTTAAATCAATGGTGAAATGAACACCAAGGTTATGGCGCCCAGCCACGGTATCACTCAATCATGCCCTCCAGTATTAGACTTTTACTTGCGTTCAAGTCCTGATTTATGAGATATTTTAAGATCCAATGTTCTGGAGTTAGAACTGAATGGTCTACAATCTACTGAGGTGCATGATGTTCCAGCTGCGGTATCATCCACTATACCTCCGAGTATTTGGTCTATCACTCTGCGTCCCAAGTCTATGTATGAGATGTTTTAAGATCAGTTTTCCTGGAGTTTGAACAGATGGCCTAACAGGATTTCACGATGTCCCAGCTCATGTCAACCCAATTGTGTCTTCTGAGTGTTGGTCTTATCATCGTCTCATCAGCATATTCGATAGTTGAAGATTCCAACTGTCCTGGAGTTGAATCAAATGGTCTATCGAATCAACCAAAGCCTCACGATGTCCTAAGCTGCTATCAACTCAATTATGCCTTGAGTATTTGTCTTTAGCTTGCGTCTCAAAAGAAGATTCGGAGCGGTTTCAATCATGTCCCATCTTTGACTATCACCAGTATTGAGATGTCGGTCTCACCAAATCACAGAGCAAAAGCCTTTGCACCATATGCTGGATTGAAACGCGGTTATCAAATACCTGAACAGTGTGCGACATACACGGCTCGGGCACATAGTTGGTCACTGGCAGACCATCTGATTCAAACTTCCGTACACCTTCGTTTCATCTTTGTTCAATCCGAAATTTCATTACTAACGGAAAGTAATAACAGGCAGTTTATCGCATGTTAGTGAGGGCCCTCTCCTGGACAATTTGAGACCTTAAAATCTCATATGTCGATTTGAGACACAAGGAAAGAAAAATACTCGGAGGACATAATTGTTGATACTGCAGCTATGGACACTGGAAGCCTTGCTGATTGGCAGACCATTTGATTCAAACTCCTGAACGATTGAGATCTACTACATCTCATAGTCTAATTTGAGACGCAAGAAGAGTCTATGAGGACATAATTGTTGATACAGAAGGCTGATCACGGTTTGAGGATTCGGCATACCATTTGATTAACTCCAGAACGATTTGTTTTTGATTTTTTTATGATCCGACTTGATTGTCATGAAATTGCGTCTGACTCAAAAGCAATGGTAAATTGGCAAGTCCAGACACCGAATTTCGGATAATAAGAAATGTCCAAATTGTCCTGATGAAGAATTCATTCGACCAAATTTGAACCATCTGATTCATGACATTGTACGTTCCACAGAAACATATTTGACGAAGAAACTTTAACAGATCGACCCTTGAAAATGCCCAATGGACTCGAAACGTCGGGAAAAGATTAAAACATAGTTTTAATTCTCCAAGATCTGAAGCCAAATATTTCCCAAGCAAGCTCAATACTACAATCGAGGAAAAGAAATGAAGATCTCCAATGTTCTGAGTTTGAACCGGTATGCCGAATCCATCAAGGCTTCCGTGATGTCCATGGTGCGTATCTAACCCAGTTACACCTTCGACATTATTTCAGTCCAGACATATGAGATGAAGATTCCAAATCGTTCAGAGTTTGAATCAAGTCTAATGGCTTCCATGATGTCATCAGCTGCGGTATCAACCCACATGTCCTCCGAGTATTTTTTCTTTCACTTGTGTCTCAAATCCAGACATATGAGATGTTTTAAGGTCTCCAAATTGTCCAGGAGGGTTCTCCTTAGCTGTGCGGTAAAACGCGCGGCTACAAAGCAAGACCATGCTGAGGGTGGCTGGTTCGATTCCGCAGGTCTGCACATTGTAAATTGAACGACATCCCGGCATAAAGTATCATCGTAGCCCATGATACACGAATACAAAATGGTAACCTGGCTAAGAAACCTCGCAGTTAATAACTTGGAAGTGCTTAATGAACACTAAGCCGAGGCGGCTCTGTCCTGTGGGGATGTAATGCCACAAGAAGAAGAAGAAATTGTAAGAGTTTGAATCAAATGGTCTACGGATCAACAAGGCTTTATGATGCCCCATGCCGTGGTATCAGCACAACTATGTTTCAGGGATTTGTCTTTCACTTGCGTTTCAATTCCAGGCATATGAGTTGTAAGATTCTAAACTGTCCTGAGCTTGAATCAAATGCTTGCCGAATCAACCAAGGCCTCTCATGATGTCCCCAGCAACCCTAGTAACAACCTGCGCAGAAGTCAGACAATCATCCCAAGGAATATTTTTAGATTTCATAACGGTCATGAAAACCATTATTTGCTCTACATGACTTCGGTGGAATCAGCATAAAACTAAAATGTTTGTTGGGATGGTTCTAGCAATTTGATTGTGACTAAATTCGGCAATTCATATTATGCCTCTTTTGATCCATAGAATCAAAGTGAATACGGCTTCAACTATTGTTCCATTGCAGATCATCCATGAAATATAAGCTTTACGGTCAACACGCGTAACCTAAAAGGCTGTTATCACTTTAAAAATTTTGCTCATACCTGTTTTGATCCATAGTACTAAATTGGATACCTCTTCAACTATTGTTCCATTCCAGGTAATTTAAGAAAGTCATGGAGTACTGGTCTTTAGGTCTACAGGATTATTATTTTTAAAATGGTTCATCTCATTTTGATCCATATTAGATACGCATTTAACAATTATTCCACCCAGGTCATCGAAGAAATATTCGAAGTCTAGACTTCGTGGTTGGGCACAATGGAAGCCTTGATTGATTCGGTAGACCATTTGATTCAATTCTAGAACAATTGGGAGATCTTACAACATGTTAAATGTCAGAATTTGAGACGCATCGCAAACTATCCAAATTCCAGCAAAACTTTGAGATCTTACAACACCTCATATGCCTTGATTTAAGACGAGTGAAAGACAAACACTGGGAATATAATTGAGTTGATACGCGAGTGAAGAAACATGAAAGCCTTGGTTGATTTGGTAGACCATTTGATTCAAACTCCAGGACAATTTGAGATCTTACAACATCTTACATGCTAAAATTTTGACTCAAGTGAAAGACTAATACCAGAAGACAAAATTGGGTTGATACCGCGGTTGCGAACCATGGTAGCCTTTTGTTGATTCATTAGACCATTCGATTCAAACTCCAGGACAATTTGGAGATCTTAACACCTCATGTCTTGTTTTGAGATGCAATGAAAAAACATTTAGAGAATATATTGGAGTTGATGCACGCTTAGGACATCATGAAATCTTGGTTGATTCGATAGATCATTTGATTTAAGCTCGAGGACAATTTGGAGAACTTAGAACATCTCATATACCTGTATTTTAGAAGTTAGTAAAAGACCAATGCTCAGAAGACAAAATTGACACACCGCGGCTGGGGACATCGTGAAAGCTTTGTTTGATCTGGCAGAACATTTGATTCAAACTCCAGAACAATTTGAGATCTTAAACGCATCATATGCAGGTATTTGAGACGTAAGTGAAAGACAAATAATAGGAGGATCAATTGGTTTGATATCGCGGCTGGGGCACCATGAAAGGCTTGTGATTCATTACACCATTTGATTCAAACTCCAGGACAATTTGAGATCTTACAACACTCACATGACATTGTAGTTCCACAGAAACATATTTGACGAAGAAACTTAACAAATCGACTCTTGAAAAAGGCCCTAAATGGACCGAAACGTCGGAAAGATTAAAACATAGTTTAATTCTCCAAGACTCGCTGAAGCAAATATTTCCCAAGCAAGATCTTATACATCTCATATGTCTGGATTTGAGACGCAAGTGAATGAAAATTATGGAGGACATAATTGGTTGATACGCGAGCTATGGACATCATGGAAGCCTTGTGGATTCGATAGACCATTTGATTCAAACTCCAGGACGATTTGGAGATCTCACTACATCTTATATGTCTGGATTTGAGACGCAAGTGAAAGACAAATACTGGAGGACATAATTGGGTTGATACGCGGCTGGGGACATCATGGAAGCCTCGGTGATTGGCAGACCATTTAATTCAAACTCCAGGACGATTTGAGATCTTACACTCTTTATGTCTGATTTGAGACCAAGTGAAAGACAAACACTGGAGAACATAATTGGGTTGATACTTGGCTGAGGACATCATGGAAGCCTCGGTGATTCGGCAACCATTTGTTTCAAACTCCAGGAGGTTTGTGAGATCTTACTATATCTCAATGTCTGGATTTGAGACGCAAGTGAAAGAAAATTACTGGAGGACATAATTGAGTTGATATTGCGGCTGGGGACATCATGGAAGTCCTCGGTTGATTCGGCAGACCATTTGATTCAAACTCCTTGACGATTTGGAAATCTTACCACATCTCATATGTCTGGATTTGAGACGCAAGGAAAGAAAATAACACGGAGGACATAATTGGGTTGATACTGCAGATATGGACATCATGGAAGCCTTGGTTGATTCTGGCACACCATTTGATTCAAACTCCAGGACGATTTGGAGATCTTACTACATTTCATATGGCTTGATTTGAGACCCAAGTAAAAGACAAATACTGGAGGACATAATTGGGTTGATACTGCGGTTGGGGACATCATGGAAGCCTCGGTTGATTCGGCAGACCATTTGATTCAAACTCCTGACGATTTGGAGATCTTACACATCTCATATGTCTGATTTGAGACGCAAGGAAAAATTACTCGAGGACATAATTGTTGATACGCAGCTATGGACATCACGGAAGCCTTGGTGGATTTGGCAGACCATTTGATTCAAACTCCAGGACGATTTGAGATCTTACATCTTGTATGTCTGGATTTGAGACAAGGAAAGACAAATACTGGAGGACAATTGGGTTGATACCACGGCTGAGGACACTGAAGCCCGGTGATTCACAGACCATTGATTCAAACTCCAGGACGATTTGAAGATCTTACTACATCTCATATGTCTGGATTTGAGACGCAAGTGAAAGTTAAATACTGGAGGACATAATTGGTCATTGCGAGCTATGGACATCATGGAAGCTTTGGTTGATTCGGAAGACCATTTAATTCAAACTCCAGAGGATTTGGAGATTTTAAACCATCTCATATGTCTGGATTTGGGTAATTGGTGATACTGCGGCTGGGGACATCATGAAAACCTTGGATTTGGCGACCATTTGATTCAAACTCAAGCGCAATTTGGAGATCTTAGAAAACTCATATCCATTTGAAACGCAAGGAAAGACAAATACTGAGGACATATTTGGATGAATCCATCTGAGGAGTCTAGGGAATTCTTGGATGACCAGGAAAGGAACGGCTGCTTAAGGCATATTGAGTTTCTTTATTCTTTATTTATTGAGTTTGGTTTAATAGATCATAGAGCATGAACCATTTAACCTTTAAATGCGCAATGTTGTTTTAAACAACAAACCGAAAAATACGTTGAATGTTAATAATTTCAATGGTTATTTACGTAAAAAAAGTTAATAAAAGAGATAACAGCCCTTCGGTATCGCGGTAGACCTCAAGACCTATAATCCAGGGAATTCTTGTATGACCTGGAACGGAATTTGGTTCAATATATCAAATTGAGCATAAACCATTTTTTACAATAGATAAAGCTTTTCGCCACGCTTGTAGACCTTAGGTCCTCGGTTACGCGTAGACTCCAGGAAATTCTGGATGACCTGAACGGAACAATTGTTAAAGGCAATGATGTGCATACAAAGTATCACTTTGTTTTGGGCTTAAGAGTGCCTTCTTATAGGCTTACTTTTGGATGCCAATACCAAATTCTTTTTACGTCACGCCGTAAAAGGAGGCCGTAAAACGAAGTGACGTAAAAAATGCCGTAAAAGAGGGTTGAGTGTATAAGAATCTACCACAACCTGTATAAGAACTGGACATATGCGAAATTGTTAGATTTTCATACAAAATGTAAGCTATCATACAAATATTGTTAGAAAGCTTAGAAATTGTTAGATTCTTATCAATACTTGTATAAGAATCTAACATTTTCACATATGCCCAGTTCTTATACAGGTTTTGTAGATTCTTATACAGAATTGTTAGAAAATCTAACATCCGCCGGTTGGTGTATCATGTTCACCATGAGCCCAATTACACGAATTCTTCAACCACCTCGATTTCGTCATCACCGATAGAAACCGGGTGGGTGGCTTACATTGACCTCTTGAGCTTCTTCCTATCATGTACTCTGTCTTCGACGTGGTGACTAGTCCAATCCGTATAGCTTCGCTTTTCAATCTGATGTGGCTTGCATCCTCTCAAAGTTACGTGCCATGATATCAATGTCGTCGACGAAACCAAATAACTGGACGGACTTCGTAAAATCGTACAACTCGTCAATCCTCGCCCTTCGTATTAGTCCTCCAAAGCGTGGAATAGCAGACACGAAAGACCATCACCTCTTGTAACCCTCTGGCGTTTCGAAGGGGCCGAGAATGCCCCCGAAACTCGAACTACATCACCGAACTAACATCACCCGATCCATCGTCGCCTTGATCAACCGTATCAGCTTATCCGGAAACGTGTTCGTGCATTAGCTGCCATAGCTGGTCCTGATCGATTGTACTGCGGCTTTGAAGTCGATAAACAGATGATGTGTGGGCACGTTGTATTCGCGGCATTTCTGCAATACCTGACGTACGGCGAACACCTGGTCTGTGGTAGAGCGTTCACCCATAAATCCCGCCTGGTACTGCCCCACGAACTCTCTTGCAATTGGTATTAGTTGACGGATAAAATTTGGGAGAGTACCTTGTAGGCGGCGTTCACCAATGTGATTGCGCGGTAGTTGCTACAATCCACAGAAAAATAATGAAAAGTAAACGACGCGTAAATATAAAGACGTAGAAAATTACTATTCTGGGCGTACATGGATCTTTTTCATAAGTTCGTTTTAAATGTATGCAATTTACATAGCATTATGACACTTATTCGTATAAAAGTGACATAATGCAATACAAATTGCATACATTCAGGTGATAATATCGTTTGAATTTACACTTTTGGCATTCCCTTTATGTGCATTACTGTGTAAATTTCAACAACTTTTCTATCTGTGCAGCTTATCGCCCTTTGTAGATGGGACACAGACACCTTCCTCCACTCCTGCGGCAGAACCTCATCCTCCCAAACCTGGTAATTACCCAGTGCAGCGCTCTATCCAGTGCTTCACCAACGTGTTTAAAACACTGAGTCGTACGCTCGCCTTAAAATCCACAAACAGATTATGACTCTGCAAATTGTATTCCTGGAAATTATCAAGGATTTGTCATAGGGTAAACATCTGATCCTCGTTGATCGTCCTCCTAAAACTGTTGTGATGTTCGTCGACGAAGGTCTCGCAAACGGTCTGCTCAAACAGAATTCGAGAGAGTACGTTGTAGGCGGTATTCAGGTATCGTAGGCACAATCGAGTCTATGCCCTTGTAGAGTAAGCATATTGAAGCACATTTTGGTAGAATACTAATAATTACTACAGCGCCTATAGCGTTTTATATGTTGTTTTTTTTTTTTTTTAACTAATTTTATTTGCTAATTATCTAATACATGCATTTATCTCTTAGACTAGGTGTCCGTGTTTCTTAACACTATCATCCTTATTTTGCTATGTTACCTTTTAGATAATTAATAATTTCAATTGCTCTGGGTTACGATATTTCCTCTGGTTGAATTAAACCATGGGAATTACAAATGTTTTCTACTTAAATAAATTAACCTAATTTATACGAAGGGTAAGGAGCTAATCGTTGCAATAGAAGATTGCAACGATTTTGTCTAAAATTGAAATTATTTTGTTGGACATTTGTTGCAATGTCTAATATTAGAAATTTATGAAGTTCATTGGTACTATACACGAGGTAACTTCAGAATCATTTTCAAATTTTATTTTGAATCCTCTGAAGTGCCTTCTTTCTGGTATTGCAGCAACTAGTCCATATTGGCACAGCTACAACATGGCTGGTCTAAAATTTGTTTGTAAATCAAAAGTTTTTCTTAAGACAAAGTTTTGATTTTCTGTTTATAAGTGGATATAGACACTTAATATATTTGTTACATCATTGAAGGCCTTCAATGTGATTTTTAAAAGTTAATTTTGATCTAGCAGAAGTCCTAAATATTTAGCTTCTAGACCAATTAATTGGAACCCCATTCATAGTGACAATATGTCTGCTAGAAGGTTTCAAATAAGAGTCTTCGCTTATGTGGGAAAATTATAAGCTGAGTTTTGGAAGCATTCAAATTTTCCATTTTGCAAGTAAGTGGAGAAAAATCTCAAACTTTTTGTAATCTACTACAAATAATGAAGGCTTCCCTTTGGCTGAGAGACTGTCATCTGCAAACAAAGATTTTTGACACCCTGGGTAAATCAGGTAAGTCAGAAGAAAATGTTATACAATATGGGCCCAGATGCCTTGGGGAACACATCTAGTTCAGGAATCTATCAGATTTAGAATTCTGATAGTTTACCTGCAGTGAGCGATCTGATAATAATTTTGGACTTTAATAATGTACAGAGGAAAATTAAAATTCATCAATTTTACAATCAAACCTCATGCCAAACACTATCAAATGCTTTCTATATCAAGAAGAGCAACTCCAGTCGAATATCCTTCAGATTTGTTGAGCCGAAGTTCGTAACTCTTAATAACTGATGAGGGGTTGAATGCCCATGGCGAAACCAAATTGCTCATCAGCAAAAAAGAATTGTCATTAATATGAACCATCATTCTATTTAAAATAATCTTTTCAAACAGTTTGCTTATTGAAGAAAGCAAACTGATTGGCGATAACTAGAAGCCTCAGCTGATTTTTGTCCGGCTTCAAAATTGGAACAACTTTGGCGTTTTTCCATTTATCTGGGAAGTATGCCAATTGAAAACATTTGTTAAATAAATTAACCAAAAAGGATAAAGAGCTCTCAGGAAGTTTTTGATAAGTATGTAGAAATACCATCATCACCCGGCTTTCTATTTTTAAATTTTCTAGTAATAGATCTCACTTCATCAAATTAGTTCTAACGAAGGATCAAAAAATTATCTTGGTTGAGAATGTCTTCGAAGCTTCGTGTAACCTGATCCTCAATTGGACTAGTGAGACCTAGACTAAAATTATGGGCACTCGAACTGCTGAGCAAGTTTTTGAGCCTTTTCGCCATTTGTTAATAAAATTTTATTTCCTCTTGCGCTGGAATTGGCTTTTGAGGTTTTTAAGAATTTTCGTTAATTTCCAAAAGGGTTTCGAACTGGGATCCAACTTCGAGACATTATCTCAAGTTGGTATTTCAGAATAGCGAAACGTTTTTAATTTCATTTGCAAATCTCGCCAAATAACTTTAAAGTAGGATCGCGAGTTCTTTGGTATTGCCTTCGCCTCACATTTTTAAGACGGATCAGTAGCTGAAGATCGTCGTCAATAATAATGGAGTTGAATTTAATTTCACATTTAGGAATTGCCAGAGGCATTGCTTCGACAATTAAATTTGTCAAAGATACGAGAGCATTATCATATCACTTTTGGTATCGAGAGGAATATCAACATCAAAATTCCTATCGATACATGTTTTAAATCCCAATCAGCTCTATGATATAAAAGTAGAGCTGATTGGATTATAAATGCCTTTTGAGATTTCAAATGTCACAGGAAGGTGATTGAGTCAAAGTCAGCATGAGCCAATTGGCCACACAGCTGACTTGAACGTTAAAACTAAATCAATTGTAGAAGGATTTGACTGGAAGAAAACAAGTTGGTCCATTGGGATATTGAATAGTATAATATCCCGCAGAACAATCTTCAAATAAAATTTTACCATTGGAATTGCTTTGAGCATTATTCCATGAACGGTGTTTGGCATTGAAGTCACCAATTACGAAGAATTTAGATTTGTTGTGAGTCAGAATTTGAAGATCAGCTAACAAATTCTTTTGCTGCCCATTGCATTGAAAAGGCAAGTAAGCAATGAAGGAAAATTTTCCAAAATTTGTTTCAACAGAAACTCCCAAGGTTTCAAAAACTTTGGTTTTGAATGAAGAAAATAATTTATGTTTGATACGTCTATTGATGACAATGGCGACCCCACCACAGGCGCGCTCAAGAGATCATTTCTGTAGATAAAATAATTTGGATCTCTTTAATGGAGAGTCCTGGTTTTAAATAGGTTTCTGTTATAAGGCAATGATTATGAATCGTTAGAAGTTGAATAATTCATCTTCCTTACCCTTTAGAGAGCGGGCATTCCAATTTAGAACTTTCACACAATTATTTGGATCCATTGAAACGGAGTCCGATAACAATTTTTGTGTGTACTTTATACCAACCTGAACAGCTTTGGTATGAGTATTTGTTTGAACATTGCATCAATCATGTGATGCAATTGTTCAGTTAAAATCGTAATGAAGCAGTCATGCTACTGAATCGGCAACATGACCATTATTTCCGTTGGGACATGGGTATAAACTCCCATTTTGAGAGGAGAAATTTTTCCAGCAGCGATGTTTGTATACGGTACATTCGAAAATTGAATTTCTACAGTGCTTGTACCGTTGACGAGCGGCAAAATGTTTGTGAATTGTGGTGGTATGAATTGCTCCGACTGGTAATGGTTTCGAAATTTGAGCGTTTGAAAATTTCTACCGTCGAATCTGGGATCCGATTGTCCGTCAAATTTTGCACGGGAATTCAAAACTTTTTGCGAAGGGCATTCCAGAAATTGATTTATGATTACCCCACAATTTGCAAATTAAATTTATTGAATCTTCTCTCACAGGACAAGCGTCCTTGGCGTGAGAGGTTCCACCACAAATCATGCATTTAGCATCCATGTGGCAATGTTTGTTCCGTGACCCCACTTTTGGCACTTACGGCACTGAGTGGATTTTGAAATTTCCAAGCCGTGGAAATGTTCCCATGTACATGGACATGGGACATAATACAGGCCTTTTCCAACTTTTCATATTATTTAGTCACTTTGTTAAAATGAACTAAATAAAATTCTTGAGAAATGCCCTTTGGAAGTACCAGAGTGGATTTTTTCATCTTAATTACTTGGACTGGTGAAAACCTCAATTCAGAAATTTCAATTTAATCTCATCCAGTGATTTGTCATCACTGGCAGACCTTCAAGACGACTTTCAATCGCTCAGTTTTGTCGTCGGTGAAGAATTTATGGCGCTTCTCAGTTAAATACTGGAGAAGACGTTTGGATCGTCAAAGGATCCGGCAAAACGCGGCAGTCACCTTCCTAGTTATCTGAAATGAAACCTGATCCCCTGAAGGTTACTCAAGTTTCTTCCGAAAGCCAGAAAACTCGGCAACAGATACCACAATTGGCGGAATCTGTTGTTTTCGCATGAATCGAATCACCTGGGCTAGAGGTAGATCTGATTTCAAATTGTTATTAATCAAATCGAACTGATTGCTCAGTTCGATGGGAGAAGAAATAATGTAATTAGATTTAGAAGGCAGTCTCCAGCCTTCTATTTTTTCCGCGCTTGGCAGGATCTTGAAACCTTGTTTCTTTGAAGGAAGTGGAAATTCAGAGACTCTTCCTCTTTTTTTATTAATACTCATTGCTGAGCGTGGAGACGTGACCTTCTTAGAGGTTTTTTCCAGAACGGTGTCCCCGAGGATTACCACCGCTTGTCGGAATTTTACTTCCGCAAACGGGTCCAACGTAAAACGAAGGCACGGGTCCTGCAAAGATCGTAACGGGATCAGTGGGTAGAAATAGCGCTAAGAAGCACCGTTGAAATTAAAATAGCTTCGTAGTATTAAAACTTCCTTCCGAAAGAGAAAGAACACAGCACGAAAGCACGATGCGGTCTGATTTATAGTTGTAGTACTTATGTTTGTACTGGTAACATCATTGACCAAATCGAAGACGAACAGAACCTTCTTCACTGAAGTGCTCGGTGAGTAACTGACTGCTGTGTCTTTCACCGACATCCTTGGATTCAATCTTGCTTCAGTAAGACGTTGTGGAATATTGTAGTGAAAGAATGTCACCGTTGTAGCAAATTTGTATTCCTTTGTCGTCCAGGATAAAGGCACTGTATCTCGACTAAATAGAAAGCCAAACCAAAGTACCAAACATCCAAAAAACGGAGATGGAGGACAATCTCACGGAACTGAATTCTAAAAGTACTACGTTTTCAAGGCCCTCAATACGGGAACAAGACACAACTGTCATTGTTATTATTTCAGTGTTTTGGAGGATTGTCCATGAAGCACTTTCTAAGATAAATATGATGTTAACCCATAGAATAAGTTTTTATGTGTTTCTGTCGTAAAATCGCCAATCGTAATAATATTCTCAAATATCAAATTACTATTTTTTGTAATAACATGTATTGTTTTCATTCTTTTGCATGCAGGTGACGAAATTCTAAAATCATGTACAAAACGGTTGGTCCATTCAGCGAGCCTCAGAATGTCACAGTTGTGGAGAAGTTCAATGCAGGCGAGGGTGAGAGCATCACCTTTACACAATTCAATTCATCAAGGGTTAGTACAAACAGTTTCAGTAGGGAATAGGATCACTAATCACATTAATGAGACTATGAATAATATTTTAAGCATTCATTAATATCAACAATCCAAAGATTACCACCATAACGAAAAGGCTATGTTATCATTCAAAAGAGATTTCAATAGAGGCTCGGAAAGCCGTTTATATATCTAACTCGACTTGACTAATTGGGCTCAAAAGTTGGCCAAAATACATTTTTAATGCGCTATAAAGGGACTATCAGGATTAATCAGATTAATCAGGTTTTGAGATGAAATTTCGTTGTCAAGAGCAAAACCAATAAAATTTTATCATTTTAGGTACTCACTTACTTCCGAGAAATGGTTCTGACTTCAAACCAAAGAACATCTACATCAAGTTGAATCTGTACAAATCACGAATCTGAGGTAAGCGAAATGTACGGCTACGATCGAATGCCGAAAAGGAGAAATGCGCTTTTGACCATATTTTATCGGTAGTGTAACGAATTGAAGTTCAAGAAGAAAATGTAAATTTTGTTTGTATTTATTTTCATAATATTAGGAACTCATTCCATAGATCGAACCGTTTTTGAAAACGAATCACCAATGGACCGTATACCAAAAAATACTGTGAATGTTTTTGTTTTATTTAGAATAGACGAAGCACGTACGTTACAAAAGTACTGCAAGACCAACAGTATTTCATAATATTTACTCAAACCATAAATGACGGTACTGTACTGTCAAAAGGCCCCTCGGCTTACATAGAGTTAAATATACCTCACCACGAGTATCCCACTAAAATGAAATATGCAATCAGAGACGATAATTGATAACCGCTTATAGATATTATGTCGTATATATACTTGTACAGACCATTAATAACAGCCGTGACAAATCCCATTGAAAGTAAGAGTTACGAAAATTATCGTGCACAGGTAAAGCCGATTATGTCAGTCATTTGCCTAATGACCCAACACAATAAGCTAAGTGAATATCCGAACACATAACTGAATATCATTGATCGACAATTATTCAGGGGATGACAGATTGACGAGCGAGTACGTTCGACGGAAAGGCTAAGTCCCAATGCAAATAATGAATGTACCCACCAATAATCGCCTCTAACGTTTTATTGCAAGCATCCTTCCTCTCCCGTGGCTTATGGTGCGTGATAACGAGCCGGATGTCATGTGATCGTGGAAGGTGGAAATGGTTCAGTTCAGGTTACTTTTTATTACTATAGGTATGCTTTTCGAGTTCGAGACTAACTGCAATGCAGCAATATTTCAGTGGAGAAGTTAATGCCAATAAAAATCATTACAATACATTTCCATAAATTAATAATTGAGTTTAGTTTAATGTAGCAAACTTAATAAAAAGTTCTAGATATTATTTTCCAAATCCAAATCAAATTCCATCGAATACAATTCCAGATCTCATCACCTTGATTATGAATTGTGTTTTTCCAGCAACAAACGATATGGACAGCAATCACGTGTATGTTGTGCGAGGGATATTCGGTTTCATAAATGCTTATTGGATTCCGAGCTTTGTTCTGTGGTACAGCGCAATCACTGCTACTGAGAATCAGGAACGAGCACCGACCCAAAATTAATTACGTTCTCCCTCATTGCCTGCCATTGTTGATTGTTGGTCCGGATCCAGAATGAGAATAAATTTCTGACCGGTGGCGTTCCTTGAAGGAGGACGATACCCCAGCATAAACAGGAGGACTTTTATGATTTCATGACAGAAGCAGAGATAGCCAGTCCACTCACCCGAGATATATCTGCACCTAAATACACCGATATCAATACTGATTGTTGTTTGATTTCGGGTGGCGTGATTCTATTTTCTTCATTTTCATCATCCATTGATACCACTTGATTGATTCGATAAACAATTCCGTTTGATGAAAGGATGCGTCGAAGCAGCTCTGATGAAGGGTGCTCAGAATAATTGGAAGCCGCATTGAGTTGAAATCAAGGGGGCCGTAGTGATTGACAGAACAAATATATTCTTTAATTTGTATTTGGATCACTCGCAAGAATATATTATTTTCGTTTCCTTTGTCAACATGCGCTTGAAATTTTAGTGTGTTTGCCTTTCTTGTATACTAAGTACGAGTAAAGGCTATATGTGGCTATACAGTCACTCTCAAAATTGAGCGTACACCATGGATTACATGAATATATTCGAAAATTCCAAAGGAAATTTGATTGTTGGCTCGGTTGTTTTTAATGCATTTCAATATTCATCCCTTCTTTCAATGTATGCGTACATAAAATGATTGAAATTTTTTCTCTGAAGTTCATTTATTTGAAAATAATCTCAAAATACGCCTATTAGATGTGACAAAATTGAGCGTACAGTGATTTTTTTTCTATAAAATTTCTTATTATAAACACGATTAATGTATTTTAATATTGTTTTTTCATGATTATATTTATAATAATAAACATCCGCTACTTAAACATTCAATGTTTTGAAATTAAACCATGTTTTGGTCAAAATGGCGAACAAGTGAGAGGTAAGAACAATGCTATTTAACAATTCAATGCTGCTGGGCAAAATAGATGCTTTAAGATATGGATTTCGCCGGCATCGTGATAGATAATCGAAATCGAGCGAGTCATAGGATTAATTTGGGAAAACTCAGTAGGTAAATGATGAAAACAGATGTAAACATACAGAGAAAACGTTAGGAATGACATAATTTAAATTTAGTATGTCTTTAACTTAAATTTGTTTTAAAGCTCGATTATTGTCTCAGGTCTATCATTAAGAGTAATATCCAATCATTCACAGTCAAATTCTAAAAGTACAAGGTGCATGTTAAGGTACCGAACATAAAAACAGCTTTTCAACCCCGTAGAGCACTTCTGATTGAATATTCAAAAGATAGCTTAAAATCGTAATTTCATAATTAAATTTGGATTAAACTCCACGATATGTTACCATAAGGGATACAATTGGATGATTTCCATGTGGCGAGTGAAAATAAACGTTTTTAAGAGTTCAGCAGCTTATTTAATGATATCTTGGTGTATTTAAATGATTCAACCAAATTTGTTCCTACGGTGACTGAGTCTTCAAATATAAAATGACATCTTATAATGTATCCGTGTGCTGCTCTTTTATTAATATTATTATTAATGAGTGTCATGAGCTTATAAGCTACCTATACATCGACTTTTAAATAAAGTTATACTTAATTTGAAATATGCCATTCCCAGCATTTGTAGTTTTCTCTGTATGTTTACATCTGTTTTCATCATTTACCGACTGAATTTTCCCAAATTAATCGTATGTCTCGCTCGATTTCGAATATCTATCATATATAAGACACGATGCCGGTGAAATCCATATCTTAAAGCATCTATTTTGCCCAGCAGCATTGAATTGTTAAATAGCAATGTTCTTACCTCTCACTTGTTCGCCATTTTGACCAAAACATGGTTTAATTTCAAAACATTGAATGTTTAAGTAGCGGATGTTTATTATTATAAATATAATCATGAAAAAACAATATTAAAATACATTTATAGAAAAAAAATCACTGTACGCTAAATTTTGTCACATCTAATAGGCGTATTTTGAGATTATTTTCAAATAAATGAACTTTAGAGAAAAAAATTCAACCATTTTATGTGCGCATACATTGAAAGAAAGGATGAATATTGAAATGCATTCAAAACAACTGAGCCAACAATTAAATTTCCTTTGGAATTTTCGAATATATTCATCTAATCCATGGTGTACGCTCAATTTTGAGAGTGACTGTATATTCGCTCCAAAAAGGAATTTTTAGAAGGCCCGGAGACCCACAGTGTTATATACCAATCGAATCAGTTCGACGAAATGAGTTAATGTCTGTGTGTATGTATGTATTGTATGTATGTATGTGTGTATGTGCGCAAAAAGTCTTGCTAGATTTTCCGGGACTTATCATTAACAAATTGCATTCAACGAGATATCGTGTCCCATTTTTCTTATTGGAAATTGAGCTGATCGGACTAAGGAATCGGACAATTTGCTCTCAATAAGTTGTGTATGACGGGGAATTCTGTCTCATTGTTTCCTATTGAAAACTGGGCTTATCGGACAAGATATGGTCAAATATTTTTTTACGCAAAAAAGGCGTAAAAAGTCTTGTTTGGACCCCAATAATTGTTAAAACACCACTATCATGCACCCTAGCAACACAAGTCAAGTGAATTTAGTTGCAGCAATCTAAATACATATGACTGAATTTGATAATATATAAGTTGCTGTGATCTGTATACAACATATGTCCTGCTCGGTAGATCACCTAACCAAGAAACGGAAAACCAAATCGACCACGTTCTAATCGACGGTAAATTCTTCTCCGACATCACGAACGTCCGCACTTACCGCAGTGCGAATATTGGATCCGACCACTACCTCGTAGCAGTATGCCTGCGCTCAAAACTCTCGACGGTGTACAACACGCGTCGAAGTCGGACGCCGCGGCTCAATATTGGGCGGCTACAAGACGGTAGACTAGCCCAAGAATACGCGCAGCAGCTGGAAGTGGTACTCCCAACCGAAGAGCAGCCAGGCGCAGCGTCTCTTGAAGATGGCTGGAGAGATATTCGATCCGCCATTGGTAGCACCGCAACTGCTGCACTTGGCACGGTGCCCCCGGATCAGAAGAACGACTGGTATGACGGCGAATGTGAGCGGTTAGTAGAAGAGAAGAATGCAGCATGGGCGAGATTGCTGCAACACCGCACGAGGGCGAACGAGGCACGATATAAACAGGCGCGGAACAGACAAAACTCGATTTTCCGGAGGAAAAGCGTCAGCAGGAAGATCGAGCCCGTGAACAGACGGAGCAGCGGTACCACGCTAAAAACACACGAAAGTTCTATGAGAAGCTGAACCGCTCACGTAAGGGCCATGTGCCATAGCCTGATATGTGTAAGGACATCAATGGGAACCTTCTTACGAACGAGCCGAGTCGACTAGCACCAATTGCAAGGGAGTTCGTGGGGCAGTACCAGGCGGGATTTATGGGCGAACGCTCCACTACGGACCAGGTGTTCGCCATTCGCCAAGTACTGCAGAAGTGCCGCGAATACAACGTGCCCACACATCATCTATTCATCGATTTCAAAGCCGCATATGATACAATCGATCGGGATCAGCTATGGCAGCTAATGCACGAAAACGGATTTTCGGATAAACTGACACGGTTGATCAAAGCGACGATGGATCGGGTGATGTGCGTAGTTCGAGTTTCAGGGGCATTCTGCAGTCCCTTCGAAACCCGCAGAGGGTTACGGCAAGGTGATGGTCTTTCGTGTCTGCTATTCAACATCGCTTTGGAAGGGGTAATACGAAGAGCAAGGATTAACACGAGTGGTACAATTTTCAATAAGTCCGTCCAGCTATTTGGCTTCGCCGACGACATAGATATTATGGCACGTAACTTTGAGAAGATGGAGGAAGCCTACATCAGACTGAAGAGGGAAGCCAAGCGGATCGGACTAGTCATCAACACGTCGAAGACGAAGTACATGATAGGAAAGAGGTTCAAGAAAAAACAATGTGAGCCACCCACCGCGAATTTGCATCGGTGGTGACGAAATCGAGGTGGTAGAAGAATTTGTGTACTTGGGCTCACTGGTGACTGCCGAAAATGATATCAGCAGAGAAATTCGGAAACGTATAGTGGCTGGAAATCGTACATACTTTGGGCTCCGCAAGACGCTCCGATCGAATAGAGTTCGCCGCCGTACCAAACTGACAATCTACAAAACGCTCATTAGACCGGTAGTCCTCTACGGACACGAAACCTGGACGATGCTCGTTGAGGACCAACGCGCACTCGGAGTTTTCGAAAGGAAAGTGCTGCGTACCATCTATGGTGGGGTGCAGATGGCGGACGGTACGTGGAGGAGGCGAATGAACCACAAGTTGCATCAGCTGTTGGGAGAACCATCCATCGTTCACACCGCGAAAATCGGACGACTGCGGTGGGCCGGGCATGTAGCCAGAATGTCGGACAATAACCCGGTGAATATGGTTCTCGACAACGATGCGACGGGTACAAGAAGGCGAGGTGCGCAGCGGGCAAGGTGGATCGATCAGGTGGAAGATGACTTGCGGACCCTCCGTAGACTGCGTGGTTGGCGACGCACATAGGGGTATTTTCGCAATCTAGCCGGAATAAATTATTTTATCTTTCAAACTGCTATATTTCACCTTATTTTATGATACGGTGATGATAATTTAGCTGAAATATCAGTTTTCCTAATTTTCACTTTTTGACCCACGTGCCTTATCCTTTAAAACCCTGAAAAGCAATGGTAATACCAATTAATTCATTCTCATCAACGCTTCTACCGAAATCAGCTCAACTCTATGTATTTGCAAGGGGAAGCATAGAGCTAAAAGATGGTGTCATGGAAATTGCTCTATGACTCTTCCTCTTTTCATAGGGAGGTTGAATGTATGATATAGGCCATAAATGCCTTAAATACAGTACCAAACTAAAAACATCCGCTTTCAAAATGGCGCAAATTTGCGCAAGATTTTTCTTCGAGATCCTAAAATATAGACATAAATGCGTCCTCTCTATACTGAAATATTACCGAATATCATCGAATAAGTGTTTTATGCTTATTGAAAATATGAGTAACATTTTCTAGTTTCAGCTCGAAAATGGACCTCGAACTACTCTGTTGTATTCCTGTTCAGAACCATTTATTCTTGTCAAAAATATGTTTACATGATACTAGGGGTATTCACTCAAATCTGCGTAACAATTAGTTTTGCGTAGAAATATGCAATGAAATGTTTCAAGAAACATTTTTTTCTCTTATCTTGACGTCTACTTCAAATGAGAATTTGAAAATCTGGTAACCACTTGTACAATTGCCATATCAACGTGTTCTTCAAACGTGTAGCTTCATTACTTCGTGACAGTTTAGAACGCGAATATGGATGGTGTAAGTAATTAAAACCTTGTCTTGTGTTTAACATATTAGTGGAACTGGGGGTAGGACGCCCACGTTAAGGAAAATGCCATTTTTATCAATGAAAACCACCATTTCAGCCAGTTTTCATCAGCGCATACTGAAGAACAGCATATCTGCGACTGACTACCGATAACAGATATCTAATTGTCCATTTTATTGCACAGAAATTTGATTTTTAAAAGCACCCGAAAAAATGATTTTGAAACCATGCGGGGTGAGATGCGCCAGTGGATGGGTTAAAACGCGCATGTGCTTATCGTACTGATTTTCATTTTAATTGCCTACATTAAGGCAATTAACCGAATGTTTCAGCTGTTTCGGTCATACGAAATGAGCATGGGCGTAATGCCCCACACCGACCTCAGAAGTTTGAAGGCCCATAAAATCGTTTTAAAACCATTTTTGACGACGATTTCGTGTGGAACATAGAGAACACGAGTAAGCAGCATGGCTCATGGCTCAATTATTAATTTATCAATGTATAACAGCGACAGAAAGACTAAATTCCACCGAGCTAGAATTGCATCAAAACACGCAAAAATCGTTTTTTCGAGTTTTTCATGTATAACTAGAGAAAAATCATGAAGTATATGTATCCAATGGCAATATTTTTCATTGATTTATCGTATAGACTATTGAAAATAATCAAAATGGGGATATTTAACCTTATTCAGGGATGGCGCGTTTTAACCCCTATGGGCGTGCTACCCCCACTTCCCCTATTCCAAATAACAATTAACATTTGCAGCTGACACAGCAAAAAACAAAACGTCGTCGATTGAACCCAATTCATCGCTGGACAAGTGATGAAACCAGGGACATGCTTGAGACGGTTTTGGATGAAGTGAAAAATAATCCTGAATTATTCGAGGTATAATTCAATTTTTTTAAAGCTTTCATTGTTACTGATTATTTTTATTCATGTAGAAACCAACAGCCCAGATGTTCTATGCCAGAATAATGGAAAAAACCGCATGCGTACGCGCACTCAATTGGATTGTGCTGAAAATAAGATGAGAAATCTAAAATCTTCATACATATCTGCATCTACATGGAAAAGCCAAACTGGTGCTGGACTTCTATCAGAAGGATTAGATAACAGCGTTACAGGTAGTAGTACATATAGTATTTGGCCTTTCACTGGATTCTAATATTCCTTCAATTTCAGAATACATACAAAGGGTGTGTCCCTTCTGGAATATTCTTGAACAAATTTTTGGCCAACGTAAGAATGTGAATCCAGCGATCATCATCGAAACATCACATTCTGGTTTTAATGAATCAGTGAGCTATGATCAACTTGAAGAGCCACTTACATTGCCTGAAGAGCCAGCAAATGAAATATTCGATGGAGATGATGCAGCTTTCAATTTCGACGATGTGTCTGGAGAAAATCTAATTTGGGAAGATACAAGACCAGCATCCGATGCAGAAATTGAAACAAATTTTGATCCAGAAGTGATACATAATGAGCAGGAAGAAATCAACATCGAGTCGTCAGATACACCTACAACATCGACAAGAAACAGGAACTTGGAGACATTAAAAACTAAGTTGAAGCAGGGACAAAGAAAAACTAAGTGTTCCTCTAATTCAGGATCAATTTCAGCACTTGTTGCAATGCAGGACAAGAAATTGCTTTTTGAGGAAAAGAAGTGGGAGAGACAAAGGGAGTTCGATGAACAAAAGTTGGAATTTGAGAAAGAAAAGATCAATTTGGCCCGAATGCAAATAGAGCAGCAAACGACTATCCGAAAGTTAGAGATAGAACGTGATGAGCGCCTTGCCTTGGCCAACATGAAAATAGAAGCCGAAGTGCGGGAACGTGAAATATGAATTAGAATTAAGGGCACGATACAATAACCATTAAGTTCAGTTTTAAATAAATTATTATACACACAAACTATTTATTCATTCATTTCTCTCAAGATCTCTAAAAGTGCTCGACGCTTCGTTACTCCTTCAATACTACAATCATCACCATTCTCGCTAACAAAATCTTCGATTTCATTTCTGTTCTCGACCGTCGGTTCAAAACTGTCCTCGTTTTTTTGTTCTACTATGATGTTATGTAAAATAGAACAAACCAATACCCATCGGCAAGCATATTTAACGGAATCGTTATCTTTTAATTCAATTTTAAGTTCTTTCAAAGAATTAAACCTTTCTTTTAATAGACCAAAGGTATGCTCAACTCTAATACGGTACTTGCTCAGTTTTCTGTTAAAATATTTTCGCTCTTTCAGACTTCCTTCTGTTGAATTTGATCTATATGGAGTAATAACTGTTTCTGTCAGTTTGTACGCACTCATGTTCACTAAAATATTGAGAAGGGTATTTTGATAAATCGCAATTATTGTAAATCCTGCTATCATGAACACTTCCGGGATAACCCAAAACCAAATGTCGAATTTTATTCTCGTAGTCACATACAGCCTGAACTTTCAAGGAATAATCGTGTTTACGGGAAAAGTATGATTCAGGATCTTGAGAGGGTTTTTCAGATAATCTAATTTCTGTTCCGTCAACATATCCGATGCAGTGAGGTAGCTCATGAAATGTTTCCGACACTATTTTTGATCGTTCATCTGCATTTGGCCAATACAAAAATCTATTTTTTAAATTCAAAACAGCTTCAAAAACTCGATGTGTTAAAATCTGAATTGTTCCCCCGTCTCCGACACCGAATAAATAAGCTATCTTGGCAATGGTTGCCCCTTCTCCGGATGATCCTAATCTATATAAAACTATCATAAGCTGCATTTCAATGGGAAATTGATTACAAGATCTTGGACCATTGAAAACTGGATCTTTTCGAATTAGGTTTAAAATTATGTTAAAATTACTCCAATTTACTCGCACTAATTTTCGAAATCTGTCTTCGTTGAGTTCAGGAAGAACGTGGAGCAGAAAGTGGTGTGATTTTGGGACCGAATTTAAAACAAAATCAAGTGCGTATCTGTAAAACTCGGCAACCACTGTGGAACAGATGAGTTCTTCTATAACTTCATCTTTTTTTGTATTTCGAGTATCTGAGAAACACAAAGCTGTTTTGAAAATCACTTCATTAATCATGGAGTATCTTACCATTATCTTCGTTCGATAATTCCAAATGGATCAGATCATAAATTGCATGATCTTTTAGACGACGGAGCAATTTCCTTTTTTCACTGATTCTGGGCATGTTTGTTTACGCGGTAGTATGAACGGTTTAGATGTAAGACTTTCAAGGCATGCTAGGATTGATCTTTTCTACGTTTGGAGCTAATGGAAATATTTCATTTCTGGTTTACGCAGCTTGTGTCATAAATTTGGGATACGCAAAGAATCATCTCTTACGCAGTCGTTTACGCAGTTAAGTGAATCCCCCTACTATTTTGTCTACTTTTTCTGATGTACTGATCTGTGGATTGCTGTGACAAATATTTGACCACAATAGATCATACCGAACGTAATCAAATTCAACAGAGAAAATCATTAATTTCCTTAACGAAAAACCTCTAACTTTCTAGAAGTGTAGTGGTAAAACTTTGAATCTAAATAGAAAACCTGGTACTAGAAGTCGCTCGTCTACTATTCAGAGAAGTTTGAGGCATATTTGGACTGCTATAGGACAATTTTGAAAATTTAACTTTATTCCGGCTAGAATGGTGAAATACCCCTATGTGCGACGTGTAGCCATGGACCGAGCCGAATGGAGAAGACTCTTATATACCGCACAGGCCACTTCGGCCTTAGTCTGAATCTATATACATAAAAATGAATTTCTGTCTGTCTGACCCTTATGGACTCGGAAACTACTGAACCGATTGGCGTGAAAATTTGTATGCAGGGGTTTTTGGGGCCGGGGAAGGTTCTTAGGATGGTTCGAGACCCCTCCCACCTTTGGAAAAGGGGGCTCCCATACAAATGAAACACCAATTTCTGCATAACTCGAGAACTAATCATAGAATAAATCAATTTTTGGCGAAACGAAGTTCGTTGGGTCTGCTAGTAAATAAATAATAATAGTGTACACTGTACAGTCAGAGAGAAGGCGATTTATTTTGTACTACTGAAGATCATCGACACCGTGTCCTACCGGATTAAACATATATTTGCAACTAAGTTAAGATACATCTAAGAGAAAATATGCTACAAGGGGGGCACATAGATAAAGCGAAACTATGACTTATTGGCTCTAACATGCCGACCATCCAAATTCCATATGAATTTACGTATTCAAATTCTAAAGATACTACAGCCTTAATCTACTACTCTAATTCTAACATTTAAAAAGTCTACGGTTCGATGGATGGAATTGATGTTTGAATCTCCAGATGTGGATCGGGCGTCTTCTCGAACGGCAGCAAGCAGACAGTACCACTAGGAGAGCGAACTGTCACTACCCTAACTACTCCGTCCGGGCCAGTAGGGTAGAGTTCCTGGTAGTCCTGCAGCCGATTGACGGGTACTACTTGATACTTGATGGGCTACAGCTCTGGAGTATCATTTTCCACTGGACTCGATCCTGGGCCAATCGCTTCCAGTCCTCTTCCAGGTCCTCTTCAACTGCAAAAAGCCATCGTGTACGCGGCCTTCCACGTACCCTGTGGCCTCTTCCGGGTTCTCTACTAAATATTATTTTCGCTTGACTAGTCTGCCGTGTTGTATAAGCTTAATAATATCCAGCCCTTTATACACCTGGTACAATTCGTGATTCGTGCGACGCCGCCAGATACCGTTCTCCTGTTTACCGCCCAGTATTGTCCGCAGCACCTGACGCTCAAACACTCCGAAAGCTCTCCGATCAGCCTCCTTTAACGTCCATGTCTCTTAGCCGTATAAAGCCACCGGAATAATCAAAATAGTATACAGCGCGAGTTTTATTTTCGTTTGCAGACTATGGGACTTAAGCTGGTAACGAAGTCCGTAATAAGCCCTATTTGCAGTTGCAATACCCCTTTTCACCTCGCGGGTAACATCATTATCGCACGTGTTTGATGTGTTCCTAGATACACAAATTCATCTACCACTTCAAATTTTTCACCATCCAGCACCATTTCGCTATCTCTAATGAACCCACATTGATTGTCAGCGACCATGTACTTCGTTTTGCTGGTATTGATCGTGAGTCCAATCCCGATATTATCGATATCGTCCGCGAAACCCAGGAGCATATGCAATCTTGTGATAATGGTACCGCTTCTTTGCACACCAGCTCTCCTAAACGCTCCCTTGAGCGCTGTATTGCACAGTAGATTCGAGAGTGCGATTGACGGGTACATCGTTGTAATTTGGACCAGGAATAGCGAGTAACGACGATCCAGTGAGGAAATGCCCAGGCGTGAGCACGTCCAACTCATCTGGATCTCCTGATAACGGGGTGAGCGGTCGCGAGTTCATAGCCACCTCGACTTGGGTGAGGATCGTAGCCATGTCCTCGAACAACAGTTTTCGCTGGGCCAACAACTTGATAAGCGACGTTTTTGACGACTTCACGGTAGCCTCTAAAAAGCCGCCAGCATTTGGTGCTCGTGGCGGGATGAATTTCTAAACGATTCCTGGCTGGGCGGTTTCGTTTGAAATTGCTGATGCCGTATTTGGATCACGTAGCAGATCGTGAAGTTCCCGTAGCTGGTTGCTGGCACCCTTCAAATTGAGACCATTATCCGAGTGGATCATGACTGGCACACTTCGACGCGAGATAAATCGCCGTAATGCAGCAGGAAAGGCAGGAAAGCTGAAGTTCGAGATGGAGCATCTTCGTACAGAAGTACACGAAAACGGCGATGTACGCCTTCTGCGTTGCTGCTCGGCGGTGTACGGACTTGAGGTGGACAGTAGTTAACGCCAGTGACAGCAAAAGGACGGAAGGGAATTGTTCGGGGCTTTGAAAGAAGCAACGAATGCAATTTCGGAATATGTGAGTTGTAAATGCCTTACTACGTAACGGCCAGTATTCTGGCCGAATTTGAGTAAGCGGCATAAGGGGGGCTTCAATGGTATGCCATTTTGTAGTATAAGATTGCTACTTGTTGGGTGAACGAATGGTTGATGGAGATTACGGATTACGACTCACCAGCTAGTTTCAGCCGATCACCAACGCGAAGTATGCCTAGCTGCTCCAGGGAAGGGTGAAGAAGTTTCAGTGGCTAGTGAGCAGGAACAAATCGATGGTTGGCGAGAGCCTTGATCTCCACAACGAAAGGTTCCCGTTGAACACAGCAGTTCAGCCAAACCGCACCAAGCGGCTTTCCGACTGACTTGTGATATTTTGTTCGTACAAGTACAGTGACCTGCATAATAAAAAGCCCACTTGCCGTTTTTCATACATAATGGTCAACTTTGGAGATCTAGACCTCGATTGCGTGTGAACCAATTTTGCTGAAAATTTGACCAGATCGCGATAATTTTTTACCCTATGAATCAATATGGTCAAAACTCAGGTGTGATAAAATTCAAGTTATATTTGAGCTCTGGTCAAATTTTCAGCAAAATTGGTTTACACGCAATCGAGATCTAGATCTCCATAGTCGACCATTTTGTATGAAAAACGGCGAGTGGGCTTTTTATTATGCCGGTCACTGTACAACGGAAATAGTTTCATATCAATTTTAGCGTACATTTGTAGTAGGATATCCTCAGTTATTGGGTTGAGGGATATCCGATACGATTTGCGATCAATTAAATCTGCTAAACGAAAGTTTGAGTAGAAAAATCGGTAATTTTTTGTTGGCACTTGGTGTGATTTGGCTGAACCCCGAACAATATCCGGTGATCCATAGAAGTTTCCAGTAGCAGGAGTATCGATCCAGGAGCGGATAGGGATACTTAGGCTCCTCCACAACCAGAACGTTTTTCTTCTTCTCCAGCAGTTCTTCTGATGGCGGCTCGTACTCCAAATGCTTAGCGGTATTCCAGTGCTGATCAAGTAAAGACAACCAGTACGGACCATGAAACCAGTGCTGCTTGTCGACGAGATCCTTTGGCATCACTCCTCTTGGTACGAGGTCGGCTGGACTTTCAACTCCCTTTACGTGATTCCACCGGTGTCCTTTCGTTAGCTTCTGAATGTGCGAAACGCGATTTGCAACGAAAGGCGGCCAAATCTACGGCGCCATAACATTGAGCCATAACAAGACAACTGTAGCCAAAACCAAGTTTCGGTATACTCCATCTTCAAAGCCTTAACAATAGCACGTTTTGCATCCACATGAGCCCCGCAAGGTTCTCGCTTCGACAAAGTAATCTTCTTCGGACAGGCTGGTCAGGATCTGGCTGCAAAAAGCTCCACTTTGATGTGTCCAACCAGGTCGATCGAACGGACATATATGCACGCTCCGTGGTTGGTAAGAGAATGCCGTCCCACTTGGAGAGCAGTTAGATGTTGGTAGAACTCGGTCCACCTAAGCGCTGAATAATGAGATAGGAGGTCATCCCAACCTTGCACTGCTACCCACAACAGCTGCATACATATCTTGGCCCAAGAGAAGAGTGGAACCGTATTACCGCTAGGATCCCACAGCCTAATGATGATGGAATACACCTTGCACCTTGTCCACTGCCCGTTTGCAGCAAGATTAGAAACATCAATTCCCAACAAATCCGGTCCTGCTTCCCAAAGAATTCCTAGCGTTTTCGTTTGTTGTTAGTTAAAATTGAGCGTGGACTAAGTCCCTAATTTGTCCACCGGATGACCTTCCAACACACTTTTAGCATTGGATAAATATTTTTGCAACTTGAAACATCTTTTACGCATCAGCTGTTCCAAATCGTGCCGTAACAATATGGCTTCCTGCACTGAATCCGCCCCCCCAACGACATAGAAATCGTTGACGAGCACAGTCTTCGCTTGTGGATGATGATTACATTCGTCTTCTGCCAACTGATACAAACACCGCGTTGCAACAAACGAGGTGGGAGCTAATCCAAACGTGACCCTACCCATTTCATACATCGCAACCTGTTCTTCTGGCGAGAATCTCCAGAGAATACGTTTGTAGAGGAGTGTCGTCAGGATGAATCTTCACTTACAGGTACATCTTTTCAATGTGTGCAACGAGAGCGACGGCATGTATGCGGAAGCGCAAAACCAGATCGAAAATCGGATCTTGAACCACCAGTCCCGTCATACAGACAACGGTTAGAAGTCGTCTTGGCAGAACCGTCGAACACCGATCGAATCTTCGTGGCCACATTCTATTCCTTAATAACCGAATGATGAGGCAGGTAGCAAGCGAGCTTATGATCGTTGTAACGCCTTCACAAATCTTCGTCCTTTCCTGACGCCGTTCAAGCTGCATCAGTCTTCGTAACGCCTTATCCTTCGATTCGCCAATCATCTTCTCGAAGCCCATTCGCTTCGGTAGTCGCACCATGTTTCTTCTTGAGCAATCATGCAAATATGTAGCTTGAGAAAACTCCTCGCAGTACTGTTCGTCTTGAGTCTGCCGTGGGACATCGGGCACCTCTTCAATCACCCACAAACCGTTCCACCTTCTCCGCTAACGTTCATCCTACAAATACGCGGTGGTACGGTACTGCGTTAATGTTACCCAAAATCGTCTTTCCAGCAACGATCCAACCAAAGACGAAAAGCGGAAGTCCTTCTTTTACGCGTTGTAGGGGAACGGTTCGCCACTTCATCTCATAGCTCCTATTTACATCCCATCAAAAACAAAGCAATGGGAAGGAATTTTGTTTGTTAATTATTTTTGTGATTTTTTTCAGCAGTGAGCACGCATGTTGACAAAAAAAAAGCGACGAATTTGGTGCCGTATTTCTTTGTTTAGCGATGAGATGGATATATGTACAGTGAGATGGAGATCGGAACAGTTCCCCTACTTGTATTCACCCATCATTCAGAAGTAGAAATACTCCAGTCCTAGCAGAAGGGAGCTCTCTTGTTAAAACCTGGATCCGCTAGTACCATGTTCGGAGGCAGATTCCAGCCGCCAATTGGAATGGTCGTTGATGGTTGATCGCCAGTTATTACCTTCTTCAAAACAAGGATATCCACGGTAATTGCTTAATACGATAAGAAGTGATTGTGGCAGAAACCGAAACGTTTATCTGAATCCGAGCGCTACAGACACCGGAAACCGATCGGTACCGGTACATTGCTACCTTTGGGTGGCAAGTTCAGCACTTGGCATGACCTGTCCGAAATCAAATTCACCTGCGACTCACAGTCGAAAAAACCCTTGCTTTGTGCAACCGTCACAGAAATGAGAACCGTTGACAGAAAAATGTGGACCTCTCGCGACTCAGCTGGTATGTTTTACGCATGGATGGTTGCCACTGATTGAAGTGCCTGCTGAAGAGCATCACCAGATGCCATCGCGGTTGAAGAAACACCAGAACCGCCCTTGAACACCAGAACTTGGTCAGCAGTTCGAGAGTGCCCATAATTTTAGTCTAGGTCTCACTAGTCCAATAAAGGATCAGGTTACACGGAGCTTCGAAGACATTCTTAATCAAGAACTAATTTGGATGAAGTAAGATCTATTACTATAAAATTTAAAAATATGAAAGCCCCGGGTGATGATGGTATTTTCTACATAATTATCAAAAAACTTCCTCTTTATCCTTTTTGGTTAATTTATTTAACAAATGTTTTCATTTGGCATACCTCCCAGATAAATGAAAAAACGCCAAAGTTGTTGAAGCCGGACAAAACTCCAGCTGAGGATTCTAGTTATCGCCCAATCAGTTTGCGTTCTTCAATAATCAAACTGTTTGAAAAGATTATTTTAAATAGTATGATCGTTCATATTAATGACAATTCTATTTTTGCTGATGAGCGATTTAATTTTCGCCATGGGCATTCAACCACTTATCAGTTATTAAGAGTTACGAATTTAATTCGACTCAAAAATCTGAAGGATATTCGACTGGAGTTGCTCTTCTTCTAGTATTTGACAGTGTTTGGCATGAGGGTTTGAAAATTAATGAATTTTAATTTTCCTCTGTACATTATTAAACTGATCCAAAATTATTTATCAGATCGTTCACTGCAAATCTGATAGATTACCTGTAAGAGCTGGTGTTCCCCAAGGCAGCATACTGGGGCCCATATTGTATAATACTTTTACTTCTGACTTACCTGATTTACCACCAGGGTGTCAAAAATCTTTGTTTGCAGATAACACGGGCCTTTCAGCCAAAGGGCGAAGCCTTCGTGTCATTTGTAGTAGCTTGCAAAAAAGTTTGGATATTTTCTCCACTTACTTGCAAAACTGGAAAATTTCTCCGAATGCTTCCCAAACTCCGTTTATAATTTTCCCACATAAGCCGAGAGCTTCTTATTTGAAACCTTCTAGCAGACATATTGTCACTATGACTGGGATTCCAATTAATTGGTCTAGCAAAGCGAAATATTTAGGACTTCTGCTAGATCAAAATTAACTTTTAAAAATCACATTGAAGGCATTCTAAAGGCAAGCTAAATGTAACAAATATATTATGTGTCTATATCCACTTATAAGCAGAAAATCAAAACTTTGTCTTAAGAACAAATTTTTGGTTTACTAACAAATGTTTAGACCAGCCATGTTGTATGCTGTGCCAATATGGACTAGTTGCTGCAACACCAAAAAAGGCACTTCAGAGGATTCAAAATAAAATTTGAAAATGATTCTGAAGTTGCCTCCGTGGTATAGTACCATGCATTTCATAGAATTTCTAATATTGAGACATTGCAACAAATGTCCAACAAAATAAATTCCAATTTTGGAGAAAAATCGTTGAAATCTTCTATTGCAACAATTAGCTCCTTGTACCCTTAGTATACATTAGGATAAGTTTAGTTTAAGTTTAAAAACATTGTAATTCCTACATGATTCAATTAACCAGTGGAAAAATCCTAACTTCCAGAGGCAATTTAAATGTATTAATAATAATTAAAAATGTATCATAGCAAATAAGGATGATAGTGTTAAGAATACATGGAACACCTTGTCTAAGAGATGAATGCATGTATTAAATAATTAGCAAATAAAATTTGTAAAAAAACCCAGATTAATCCACCTAGCGGTGATGGTGCCTTTCTCGTTTCTTCCGAGTGAGTAATTTCTACGCACTTTTGGTGAAAAAAAGTATTTTGACCATAACTTCTGAGCCTATAGTCCGATCCGGCCAATTTTCAACAGGAAACAATGGGACCGGATTCTGCATCGAATGCAACTTCTTGCGAGCAAATCGGCTGAGGGTACATATGTGACTAAAATGAGTGAGATTTTGGAAAATGTATTTTGGCCATAACTCCATAGTCCGATTCCGCCAATTTTCAATACGAAACAATGGGACAAGATTCCGCGTCGAATGCAACTTGTTGCGAGAAAATCCGTTAAAGATAAGTGCCTGATAAATGAGTGAGAATTTTGTACGTGTTCTTATGTAAAAAAATGAATTTTGGCCATAACTTCGAAACCCATAGTCCGATTGGGCTAATTTTCAATACGAAACAATTGGACAAGGTTCTAGTCGAATGAAACTTGTTGCGAGTAAATCAGCTAAGAGTAAGTGCCTAAAAAGTGAGTGAGAATTTTTCTTATACATAAATATATTTTGGCCATAATTCCGAAGCCCATAGTCCGATTGGGCCAATTTTCAATACGAAATAATGGGACAAGATTCTACGTCGAATGAAACGAGCAAATCGGTTAAGGATAAGTGCCTGAAAAATTAGTGAGATTATTTTGCGCACACACATACACACACACATACACACACACATACACACACACGCACACACAGACATCACAGCAGGCAGCAGGGACTTTGTCCAAGGGCTTGACGACCCCTCCCCATGGCCACTGCGAGTTAGACCGGGACCATCGTCCCTAACCCCTAATCCCAAGGCGTCAAGCGACCCGTGCCGAGGGGATGCATGGCCAGGGGGGTGAAATAATGAGCTAGGTCTTTAACGGAGCCTGTGGGGTACCTGGGCACCCTCCACAGTAATTGTCCCTTACCGCGTCATGCTGGGCTCTGGCGTGGTGGACCTCTTTTCCCGAGCAACTCGTGGGACCAAAATGGAAAACCAAGTCAATTCTTCAATTAGTGGTAGTAGTGTAGGCGACAACCCCTTCGCAAGAGGTGGGTTGTTCAGGTCTCCACCTAGGAGGCCAGAGGCAATAGTCGGCAGCTCAGTGCGCAGCGCCAGCGTGGGTCACTCAACCTTCCTCTCGGCTATAAAAACGCCGGTAGAAGTTATTGACGGCCCATGGCTTGTGAAGGCGATGAACCGCAAACGCGATGGGCTTTCGGCCTTCGAGGTGGCGACGGAACAGCTGGACGCCATCATCGACTTTGCGTCATCGAAGCATAATATCAGCAAGGACCTCAAGAGGAGCTTGCAGAAACTTCGAAAGTCGATGCTGGACGCCAAGCTGGAGAGGGCGGTCGGGACGGCCAAGTGTAAACCCGTGAAATCGGTGGAGCCGAGGTCTACCCAGACTGAGGCCCAAGGATTCGCGGACTCGGGCAAGGTCGAATCGACCGAAGGCATGCCAGCTAAGACGGTGGTGCCAAAGTCTACCCAGACTGAGGCTCAAGTATTTGCGGGTACGTCGGGGGTGACTGCTCCAACGGAGCAGACACAAAAATGGGGGAGACAGTCTCCAGGGGATGAGCTCCCTGGGGGCCGCTCCAAAACGCGGAGGGTTACTACCCCGAACAAGGGTAGTGGGGCTGGGAAGCTGAACCCCGGTCAGGTACCTCCAAAACCGGGGGAGGATGGACCTGGAAAGGTCCGTCCACTCAGGCAAGACGGTGGTAAGGGGTTACGGCAGGCTGAAAGTTCTCAGCCGCACCAGACCAGGGAAATAGAGGGGAATGACGCCTCCTGGACCCTGGTCAAGAACAAGAGGAAACCGAAGACGTCAAGGGCCGAAAAGAAGGCCCAGGCGAATGAGGGTAGCAAGAAGTCTAGGGTAGGCGCCAATCGCTCCAGGGGCGATGCCCTAGTCATCACGGCGGACGAGGCTAAGTACTCGGATGTTTTGAAGGCGATGAGGAGTGACGTCAAGCTCGGTGAACTCGGTGCCGACGTACGTCGAATAAGACGTACCCGGATGGGCGAGATGATACTCGAGCTGAAGCGGGGCGTCTCGCAAAAGGGCGCCGCCTACAATAAGTTGGCGGAGAAGGTCCTAGGCGAGACGGTCAAGTTGAGGGCACTCACGACGGAGGTAAATCTAAGGGTTAAAGACCTGGACGAGATCACTGAAGTCGAAGAGCTCGTCACGGCACTGCGGCGACAGTGTGAAGTGGAGACGCCCACCGCAGCCGTTCGGCTACGGAAAGGTCCGGCAGGGACGCAGGTAGCATTGGTTCGGCTATCTGCAGCGGACGCCTAAAAGGTAGTCAAGTTAGGGAGCGTCAAGGTGGGATGGTCGGTATGCCCTGTGCGCATATACGAGCAACCCGAAGTTTGCTGCAAGTGCCTGGAACCGGGGCACAAGCAATGGGCCTGCAAAGGCCCTGACAGAAGCAATCTCTGCCGACGCTGCGGATTGGAGGGACATAAGGCACAATGCTGCACGAACCCTCCCAATTGTTTGATTTGTTCCAGCAAAGCCGTGAACAGCAAGCACCCCATGGGGGGCTCGATGTGCCCGGCGTTTAAGCGTGCTGCAAAATCAAAGTGCAGGTAAAGCAGCTGGCTTGCTCGGCTTCGCCCGAGTGTTTGGTGTGCGCAGGTTTAGAGGAAACGGCGGAGCACGTGTTGTTCGTGTGCTTACGTTTTCGCGCAATGCGTGACCACATGCTTGCCACATGTGGTCTGGACACTACCCCGGACAACCTAGTTCGGAGGATGTGTAAAGACGAAGTTGGCTGGAACGCCGTTTTATCGGCTATCGCCCAAATCGTCTCGGAGCTACACAGAAGGTGGCGCGTGGACTCAAGGATGGCTAGTTCAGGCGCAAATAAGAGGTGGTCCAAGGGATCGGAGTCGGCTTCATGGGTCATACCGGTGGTCATGCTCTGTGGTCGAACAAGTGGCCGCGCGAAGAACAACATGGTATCGTCGCTTTCGCGGCGTCGGTCAACCGGGCGGGTTCCGAGCCCGAGGACGGAAAGGGGTCCTCGTCAAGGCTGGGGCAGGCGTAGGCCTCGCGTCGGCAAGTCCCTCTGTGTGCTGGCGAATAGGCCCTATCGCAGAAAGGTCAATTTGGGGTGCACGCGGCATCATCATTCTTGATACCAGTCGTGCAGAGGGAAGCAGGCGCGAAGTCGACCCTTCCCACCTTCCGAGGACATAGGGCGTAGTAAGGCCACCTGGAAAGCCGGCAACGCGCTGGCACGATACCATGGTGTTCTTCTAAAAAAGCGAGTTACGATGTTCGGTGCTGCAAGGACACGCAGCTAACCTCGAGGGTGCGTTGTGCACTGGCCCCCCTTTGAAGCATTACTTTCTGGTTGTACCGAAGGGACTATGGGCTTGTCGGCAATGGAAACGGTTTAGCTGGTCGGGGATGCAGTCCTGCCTCCCTCATTGGAAGTGGCCCCTAACCCAGCACTTCCTGGTCAACCCAGGATGTCTGTTGAGCAGATTCCCCCTCCATTGTTTAGGAAGAAAAACACACAGACATCACCTCAATTCGTCGAGCTGAGTCGATCGGTATATAACACTATGGGTCTCCGGGACTCCTATCAAAAGTTCGTTTTTGGAGCGAACATATAGCCTTTACGTATACTTTGTATACGAGAAAGGCAAAAATTAAACATATGTCTCTTCTATATTAATTGCTGGACGTGACCGGCACCGTTATTGACTGTGAGAATGGTTGCAACTAATCTCAGTCAGCCTTTCAGCAGATCCATTATGCAATTTAACTAATTCTAATTAGTGTTACTTGATAGACTTGATCCCCGGGGAGACTTGATCACCCCCTGTTTTATCGAGAACTAAAGCAGTTTTGTTCTAGCGTATTTTTTAGTATAGATCTAAACAAATGACCTTTATGTGGTGAGTTATTTTTTGGATTGACAACCTTATTTATTCTGCAGGGCGGTTTGTATGTTTTGACCTTCCTAAAGATTTTTTTATTGGCCACGCAAAATTTAAATAACTTTTCATAACAATGACCAAATGCTTTCGTTTTTTCACAGCACAAAGTCATAAATATGCTTAATGATCTGTACTGATGAAAATGTCAACATTCCATCAAAGTTTTAGGATATTTGGATTTGAAGTTATTGCCTCAATATGGGGACACTTGATCCCCCATTAGTCACCCATACAAAAATTTGGCGAAAAAATTCAAAAAAATATAATTCTGCATTCAGGCTTCTAATTTTTTGTAGATTTGACAGATTTGATGAAGTTTTGGCAGGAAAAAATATTTATTGCGTAGATATCATAAAAAGGGGATCAAGTCTCCCCAATTTTAAAATTGCATGTGCTGTCGAATTCAATAACAAAAATCGTTCATGTATACGCACAGAAATTCGAATATTCTACGTATTTTGAAGAAAAAATATTTTAAAAATCTGAGGGCACCTTTCTAATTTTATCAAAGCAAGTTCTTGGAGAGGGATCAATTTCCCCCGAAAATTTAAAAAGTCGATTTTTGACAGCACTTCAAAAAATCGATTGTGTATCAATAACAACAATAATTTAAGGACTGTCATACATCGGTAAAGTTAAATACTATATTTCTTAGAGAGTCTGTGTGGAAATCGCGTATGTTTATTTATTTTTGGCTGTGATACATCGGAAATCAGAAAAGGGGATCAAGTCTACCCAGTCTCCCCTACTCTTCTTTTTCGGAGAAAAAGGTTATATGTACACTTTTTAAATATTTTTAGTACCAATTTGATTTTTAATCTAAACATTGTAAAGTTAATCTAATTGCCTTAGTTTGTACAAATTAAGTAGGCATAAACTGTGTATGTCACGATTTGAATTGAACGAATTTAGTATTTTCATGATATTTAATTTGTTTAAATGTTCCTGGGTACGGCGATATTTGAGATAGGCCATTTTTTTTTTTAGAAATTTAGATATCAAAAATTTGGAAAGCACATCAAATCAAAGGGGCCCTCCTTAGCCGTGTGGTAAAACGCGCGGCTACAAAGCAAGACCATGCTGAGGGTGGCTGGGTTCGATTCCCGGTGCCGGTCTAGGCAATTTTCGGATTGTAAATTGTCTCGACTTCCCTGGGCATAAAAGTATCATCGTGTTAGCCTCATGATATACGAATGTAAAAATGGTAACTTGGCTTAGAAACCTCGCAGTTAATAACTGTGAAAGTGCTTAATGATTACTAAGCTGCGAGGCGGATCTGTCCCAGTGTGGGGATGTAACGCCAATAAGAAGAAGAAGAAGAAGAAGAAGAAGATCAAATCAAATCAAATCATCATCACATAATATATGACACAAACCACAAAACCTAATTACAAACTCCCAGCTGGAACAAAAACATTGTCAAACCATGCATGGGAATTGGGAACATCATTTAAACGATCGTTCTCATACTACAGACTGCGTTCATTCAAGCTTTTAAACCTATTCCTCAGATATCAGACGGTTTCAAACACCCTATTTCCTATATAGAGTTGATCTTTTGAATTTGTAAATATTAGATAGTTTCAATGGGTTTTATTCCATGAACAGTTCTTCTACTCCTTCACTTATATTTAGGAGTAGAGATAAGCGAAACGGATCACATCGATGAACGGATCAAATCTGGGTCATTAAGTCTAAAGATCCGGATCTTTCAACCGGATCGGATCCTTAGAACAAAACCACAAAACGCAAGAAGAATGCTAATAGTTAAACGTTCGTCATTCAGGTTCACACTTTTGAACCGTATTGTCAGTAACTTCGCCTTTTCTTTGTCACAAGTGGAGTACAAACAATGAACTTTTCATTCTATCAATTCCTTACAAATGGCATATAATTTGCTGATCTGTTAAACCGGATCTTTTAAAAAATGATCCGCGAATCATTCATTTACACCGTTGACACCGAGGTTAACACAACTCACTATTTTGTCACAATAACTGTCGTTGTTAATTTAGTTGAATTCATAAACATTTAGCGTTACAAGTTCGTCCTACAAAATATAAAATACTAGCGAAGCAAACCCAGCTTTGCCCGGGTGTTGCAAATGTCACAATGAACTATTTACAGCACCGCACTCTAGATCAAAATCGATGCGTTTGTTTTGTTTTCCGCAACAGCTGACCAACATTGTATTCTAACGATTTTTTACAGTTCAATCAAAGTTAATTGCCTATTTCCGGGGATTAAACCACCCGACTTGGACGTTAATTTACAATGTTATGGAAACTCATATGTGAATATGTACGTTATGTGGAAGATATTGATTTGAAAAATGTATTGGAGGTAACCACTTTCCCTTCGATGGGACTCGAACCCATGACCCTAAAGCACCAGTCTAGCGTACTGTAGGGTCATGGGTTCGAGTCCCATCGAAGGGAAAGTGGTTACCTCCAATACATTTTTCAAATCAATATCTTCCACATAACGTACATATTCACATATGAGTTTCCATAACGATTTTTTACATTTCCCCGTTAAATTTACCAACTTTTTGTATATACAAACCATGCGGATCCCAAAACGAATCGATTAGGGAAAAAATCTTGCAAATCGGTCAACCCGTTCGCGAGTTAAATCGTCAGGAAGGAAATCTCAACTCATTTTTATTATATAGAAGAAGATATATTCCGTTTTGACTAAAATCCCGAACATGTTTCATATTCCAAACATTGCGTTTTAGCATCCTAGAATTCAAAATTACATCGATTTTCCGTACGGATGATCAAGATTACATTCAAACATCCTTCCCATGAAAAGAACCACTCGAATAATAATAAAATTGTCATTTAAATCCAGGTATTCTAATTTTAGTCAAAACAGAACAATATCGAACTTGAATTGTAAATATAAAAAAAATCATGGATTGTACTCTATTTTCCCTTTTTGTTAATGTACTCTTTTTAGTCAAACCAAATCTGGTAACACTAATTTTAATCAATAATGTGGTACCAACCATTGATATGTTCAGACAGCTGTACGAATGTCAGCTTAGCGTAACATATTCATAAAATCAGGAAAGATGTAGTAGGTAGTTCAACAAGTAATTCTAAAAGCTACCCATGCCGATGCTATCACAGTAAAAAATAAAAAGTAATATCACATCAGATTTGCTGCACATCATCGCCGTCGTAAATATAATGTATTATTACATCTGAATGATGTAATAAAAAGTTGACGTACTTGATATTTCGCCTTCAAATAAAATCAATGTAATTCATTTTCGACGTAAAATTTTCGATGTAACCCTAAACCGACGTAAAAACCGGCCAGGATGAATCCCGCTTTCAGCAGCGGGGTTGGGGGCATTCGGATTTTCTTCTTTCATGTTTTAAAATACATTTTCAGATGCAACATATAAAATTTTATTTATTCAAGACGCATTTTATTGTATCCACAAATACTTATACAATATTGACCCAATTTTGTCAATCCCCGTTTATGTACACCCACGATTTTCTCATGTCCCGATCAAGGTAAATACTAACGGGTGTTTCAATCTGTCAATTTGATGTTTTCAATTTGATGATTTAGTCATCTTAAATTTTAGTATGGCAGAACTAGCGAGTTTGTTTGCACTGCAAATTAATTGTTTACCCTCGCGATCATCTCTCCAATCTACTAACGAAGTGGTTGAAACTTGGTTCCAATTTAATCATGTTAACGACCCGATTTTGCTCAACCAAAAATTTAAGATCCTTTTTATTTTTGTAAATTTTTCTAGGAAATCCCCACATGTTCCTCCACGAGTTCCTCCAGGAATTCCACCGGAAAATCCTCCGAGAATTCATTCGAAAGTTCGACCGAGAATTCCTCCGAAAGTTCCTCCGGGAGTTCCTTTGGGAATTCCTCCGGAAATTCCTCCGGAAGTTCCTCCGGAAGCTCTCCGGAAGTTCTTCCGGGAATTCCTCCGGAAGTCTCTCCGGGAATCCATCGGAAGTCCCTCCGGGAATTCCTCCGGAAGTTCCTCAGGGAATTCTACGGAAGTTCCTCCGGGAATTCCTACGGAAGTTCCTCCGGGAATTCCTCCGGCAATTCCTCCGGAAGTTCCTCCGGGAATTCCTCCGGAAGTTCCTCCGGGAATTCCTCCGGAAGTTCCTCCAGGAGTTCCTCCGGAAGTTCCTGCAGAAGTTCCTCCGGAAGTTCCTTCAGGTGTTCCTCCGGGAATTCCTCCGGGAGTTCCTCCGGGAATTCCTCCGGAAGTTCCTCCGGGAATTCCTCCGGAAGTTCCTCCGGGAATTCCTCCGGAAGTTCCTCCGGAAGTTCCTCCGGGAATTCCTCCGAGAATTCCTCCGGAAGTTCCTCCGGAAGTTCCTCCGGAAGTTCCTCCGGGAATTCCTCCGGAAGTTCCTCCGGGAATTCCTCCGGAAGTCCCTCCTGAAGTTCCTCAGGGAATTCCACCGGAAATTTCTCAGGGTATTCCTCCGGAAGTTCCTCAGGGAATTCCTCCGGAAGTTCCTCAGGGAATTCCTCCGGAAGTTCCTCAGGGAATTCCTCCGGAAGTTCCTCAGGGAATTCCTCCGGAAGTTCCTCAGGGAATTCCTCCGGAAGTTCCTCAGGGAATTCCTCCGGAAGTTCCTCCGGAAGTTCCTCCGGAAGTTCCTCCGGAAGTTTCTCCAGGAATTCCTCCGGGAATTCCTCCGGAAGTCCCTCAGGGAATTCCTCCGGATATTCCTTAGGGAATTCCTCCGGATATTCCTTAGGGAATTCCTCCGGATGTTCCTCCGGGAATTCCTCCGGAAGTTCTTCAGGGAATTCCTCCGGAAGTTCCTCAGGGAATTCCTCCGGAAGTTCCTCAGGGAATTCCTCCGGAAGTTCCTCAGGGAATTCCTCCAGAAGTTCCTCAGGGAATTCCTCCGGAAGTTCCTCTAGGAATTCCTCCGGAAGGTCCATCAGGAATTCTTCGGAAGTTCCTCCAGGTATTTCTCCGGAAGTTCCTCCGAAAATTCCTTCGAATTTTTTTTCCTAGAATTGTTTCAGATATCCTCCGATTATTCTCCCAAACATTCCCCTGGATCGTTCTTCTGGAATTCGTCCAAGAACTCATTCGGATATTCCTCCAGGAGTTTCACCTAATATTCTTTCTGGAATTCCTTTGGATTTTTCTCTTGAAATTTTTCCGAATATTCCACCAGAAAGCCAGCCGGATATTCCTCCAGGAATTTTCTTGCCAGAATTCTAAGAGGATTGTTAGAGGAATTCCTGAAAAAATATTCGGGAACATTTCTGGAAAAATATTCGGAGGAATTCCTGGTAAAAATCCATGAAAAATTCTGGAGGAATTCCTGGAAGAACATCCGCGTAAATATCTGGAGAAATATCCAAAGGAATTCTTGAGGGAATATAAGGAGGAATATTTGGAGGAACTCCTGGAGGAACATCTGAATTAATTCTTGGAAGAATACCCAAACGAATTGTTCGAGGAATATCCGATGAAATTTCTGGAGAAATTCCTAGAGAAATATCCGGTTGAATTCCTGGGGGAATATCCGAAGAAATTCCTGGAAGAATCTTCAGAAGAATTTCTAAAGGAGCCTTCGGTGGATTTCCTGGAGGAATATTGGGAGGAGTCCCTATACGAATATCCGTACGGTGCCCTGAAGGAATATACGATGTAATGTTTAGAGGAATTCCTGGTGGAATTTACGGAAGAACTCCTGAAAGTATATCCGGCGGAATTCCTAGAGGAATTCCTGGGGCTATATCCGGAGTGGTTCCTGAAGACATATTCGAAAGAATTTCTGGAGAAATATTCGGAAGAATTCGTGGAAGAATATCGAGAGAGATTGCTGGAGAATATCCGTTGGTATTCCTGAAGGATTATCCAGAGGAATTCCTGGAGAAATATCTGAACGAATTTCTGGAGAAACTTCGGGAGGTATACCTAGAGCAATCTCCGGATAAATTTTTGATAGAATATCCGCATGAATTCCTGGAGGATTATTCTGAGCAACTCCTGGAGAAATCAATTGTCAAACTAGATACGAAATTGATCGCTCTCATCGCTCTTTTGTATGGAATTTGGAAAACTTGGTTGAAGTAAAAAGACTTCCCTTCAAAATTTTACATTGTTATATATACTTTTTATTACATCGTCGGAAAATTTCAAAACTTTTGTCAGATGGGTTTTGCAAAATTCGGTTCCTTTAGCCTCAGACCTTAAAGAGTTCCCATAAATTCCTGGAGGAACTTCCGAAGGAGGCAAAATTCTTGGATGAAATTTTGGAGGAATTTATGGAGGAATTCCTGTAACTAGGAGCTTCAAGAGGGACTCCTAGGGCACTTCCGAAGATATTCCTGAAGTAACTATCAAAGGAATTTCTGGATCATCTTCCACAGGTATTGCTGAAGACACTTGTGGAGGAACTTGCGCAGGATTTTCACGAAGTCCCGGAAGAATTTCTGGAGTGATTTCCAGAGAAACTCCTAGAGGTCGAAAAATTTCTGAAGGATTTTCCGAAAGAAATCATAGAGAAACTGGAGAAACCCTGGAGGAACTACAGGACGAATTCCTGGATGATCTTCTAGAGGAATTCTTGGAGGAATTTCTGTAGGAGCTTTCGAAAAGATTCCGTGAGGAATTCCCGTAGGAAATCCTGTTGAAATTTTCAAAAGAAAGAACTGAAAGAACTTCTGAAAATTTGAAATTTTGATATTTTTTATTAATAAAATTAAATGTAAAATTAAAATTAAAATAAAATTAAAATCAAAAGTAAAATTTAAATTTAAACTAAAATTAAATTAAAATCACAATTAAAATTAAAATTAAAATTAAAATTAAAATTAAAATTAAAGTTAAAATTAAAATTAAAATTAAAATTGAAATTCAAATTCAAATTAAAATAAAATTGAAATTAAAATTAAGTTTAAAATTGGAAGTAAATTAAAATTAAAATCAAAATATATTCAGAATATTCAGAAAATTTCAAGTAGACCAAGCTCCATTGTATTCAAAGGTGATTTGAAGGCCAAAGACCCAAAGCAACTCATCAATAGGATCAGAAGCATCATCCTGAATTGACCGCCGTCCAGCGGTCGTGTGATACCTGCGGATAAGATTAAACTACGCCGCACGGCGGACCACGGACCGTATGCTATTATTCATTAATCTAAGAGACTAAGGCCAACTCTTTATATAACGTATATCAGATTAAACTTTACTTCTTTGTTGTTTTCTTCCGAGCCATTCTTTCTATCCCCGCTATTTAGTGGCCATCTGTTTTTGAAATTATTTAGGGGAACTGTTCCATTTTCCATCTCTTTGAACATAAATTCATCTTATCGCAAAACAAAGAAATGCAGCACTAATCACGTTTCTTCTTTTTGCTAACATACGTGCTCATTGCTTTGTTTTTGATGGGATGAGACTGGGAGCTATGAGATGAAGTACCAAATTTCTGGTTCTAAATTTCATGCACTTGGCTATACCTATTTACTTTATATCAGCTGTACAATGCGTCCTATGCCAAACAGTCTTCGAAGACATCACTCTCTCGCGGTTCCGTAGGTTGCGCTTTTTGTTGTTGATTTGGTTCCAAAGCTATTCGCGATGACGCTTTTGCATTTGCGGATATAATTCATATTATATAATCTGTCTGAAACTACCATTAATCCGGAACTTACCTGTGGGTTTCACCGTGTGGAAGCGGCGAAAACATATGTTCTCAAATCAGTCTGGTTCTGTCCAGCTGAGTATAATTAATATTGTTTTTGGGAAAGCTTCGCTCGCAGAACCACAATTCGATTCATCTTTGTCATTTGTGCTCTTCCCCTAGCAAGGACTTCTGGAAAAAAGTAAACAAAAATGCACCGGCTGGGTAGTAATCAAAACATATTTAAAACTTACCTGCGAACAGTTTTTTCCCCGGTCGAGAATGTGGAAAGGAAGGTGACGTTCACACTTTGCAATTAAGGATATGTTTATTATTTAAATATTAACTATACCTACATTAATTTATATTATTATGCCCATGTTCATCATTGAACGCGAGCAGAACAAAGTGAAAACAAGACTGCCTGTCAGTGCAGGATTGATATTCAAAGCGTTTTATCTGAAGTGATATAACTGATTTTGAGGTAATATTACGTTATTCCGCGTAATTTATCTACTTAAGACGTAATATTAAATTTTATCTTACACAATCATGATATGCAGCATTTATGATGTATTAAAATACTGAATAAGGGAGGTAATTGTATGTTGGATCCGCGTAACTGAAAAATGAATTTTCTCGATTAGATTTTGCGCTGAAGAATGTAGTAATGCGTCTATGTGACATGATACTACGCAAAATAGCTAATTACGTCGGTTTGAATTCACGTCGCCGCATATTAATATTTTTTTTGCTGTGTACTCTAAAAGCCGAACCCATGACATACACTCAACGTTTACGTCGTTTATTTCGCAATGTTTGGGACACGACAAATTTCCCTGTCGACTAGATGCACATAGTACCGTGCAGGTATCTGAAAAGGGAAACCTGACATTATAGGAGGCCGATGACTTCTTAACCCGTGCACTTACTTTTAACTAATTCTATTTGCTAATTAAAATTTCCATTAATTCCATGTTCTCTTAACACCATCATGCTTATTTGCTATGGTACATTTTTAGTTATTCTTAATACATCTCAATTGCCCCTGGCAGATAGGATTTAATCCGTGCACTTATATCGATCTTTATACGCCCTCTGACGTCATTATATTACAGAGTATCACAAAATTGGTCAAACAAGAGCATGTGCAAGTTGGAAGAACTTTTCATTAAAAATTGTTGAAAAATGTCTTTTTTTGAAGTTCGATTCATACAGAATAAAAAAAAATACGCTCGAGCTACCTTTCTATCAAATGCGAATTGCCAGACTTCTAATGGGAGGCATCAAGTTTGGACACTTTCCTCGCGGTAGAAAGTCAGTTTGCTAGAATTGCCTCTCGCTGACAACTGTCTTGAGGTTCCGCTAGACAATAGGCAAATGTAGGGTAAGACGGTATAATATGCCCCCCTAAAGCAACTCCTTGATAACTTTTTACTTTTCAACGCAATTTATGCAAACTTTGTGTTATTTGGTAGTCCAGGAAGTCGCAAATGCATTGCCCGTGAGTAGTCACATAAAAATATTACAGGTAACACGTAATAAAGCTTTTTTGAAAAGTCGTGAAAAAATGAATTTTAAAAAGTGCCTGGGCAATACGCCCCACCTCAACCAAAGTCATTTAATAGCCCTTCATTAGTATTTTATCAATCCCATAATAAAAAGGCTACAAATCCTTATGCGCTTGACATTAAAAAACCAACATAGGTCCATTCAAGCAGGTATGAATTACATTTCAATATTTTCCATACAATTCGGAAGCAACTGCTGCAGGCTCGCTGCGCTTGTGTCCAGTTGGTAAGGGCATATCGTCCTGCCTACACTGGGGCGTTTTGGCCAGTGAAACATGTTTTCGAAAATCGTTACATTTTTGAAGATGGAAGCAATTTTATATCATACTAGCAGACCCGACGAACTTCGTTTCGCCTAAAATTGATTTATTTTCTGATTAGATCTCAAGTTATGAAGAAATTGGTGTTTCATTTGTATGGGAGCCCCCCTTTCCAAAGCGGGGAGGGGTCTCGAACCATCTTAGGAACCTTCCCCGGCCCCAAAAACCTCCACATACAAATTTTCACGTCGATCGGTTCAGTAGTTTCCGAGTCTATAAGGCACAGACAGACAGAAATTCATTTTTATGTATATAGATTAACCACTAAGAAAAGTAATTTTGTTGCCCAACTGAGTGTTCCAGTGCAAGTTTTGCGGACAGTACACCAGAGTCGCCCCAGAATGTTCAGCAAACAAACATTAAAAGTTACATCAAAACTGTGACTTTTTGTATTTTGCAAATATTTCCATTATGTAATACAAAAATATTCCCATATTCACATAGGATGATGGTTTTACAAATATTTATAGGTACCAACTGAATTTGACTCTTAGTTAGTTATAGTTTTCGAGAAATCAAAGAGGGGCGCTTTGGCCAGGTGGGGCGCATTATACCGTCTTACCCTATAAATGTGTATAGTTGTAGTTGACCAGATTTTGATCGTAGCCCTTTTGTAATTCTTAATACAAATTTCCAATCAGCTTATCATCACCCGAAAAGAATGGAGTAAGAAGGTTATTTATTTAAATTATTTAAATTATCTTCAATAGTCAATGGTCGTCCCCAGTATGATACACCGATAAACCCCTTATTGATAAGGTTGAACTACGTTTCTCTAAATTTAAAATCAATTGGTGGAATAAATGGAACAAAACTTTACTAAATTTCAATCATATTTTCTAAGTCTGCTGCTACATTCATTGAAAAACTAAACTTTATTCAAAGTGTTTTTTTTTAAATTCGGCTAAAAAGATAATTTTGAGTCGGGATCCCAAAGTTCTTTGCAGAATCCCAGAAGCTTTCGTAATATTTAAGTAACATTATTAATCTTTGCAAATCCGTAATATGCGTTTAAAACTTAAGATTCTTTTAAGTGTTTTAAAATATCGCGGGACATTCCTTTCATTTTTAGTTAAATGTATCAACAGTACTTTGTCTATACACATCTTTGATCCATGCAGCACAAACGCATACGCTTCTCATGATCGTTAAAACTGAGACTGATTTCAATAGAGTTTTCCATTAATCTACGTTAAATATCTACCGTTTCTATACATATTGCAGGACAAAAGACCGTATTGAAACAACGGATCAAAACATAAAACAGGGAAGAACCACAACAAGATAAAACAGCTACATACGCGATCGCCCAAGCATACCTGGTCAGTCAGGCGATCGTCCGTCTGGAATCCCAAAGAAAAAACGAAGAGAGTTAACTGCTCTGGTTGGCTGCTGCACACTGCCGGTTTGGGCTCAGTCAGTCGGTTAGTGTCTTCAGTTGTCCATAAGTGGGCCAGGTTCGTCGCTTTCCCAACTTAAATCTCCGCAATTTTTGAAAGGATCTTATTGAAAATAGTGTTTACGTGACCGTTTCACTATGCGCAGCATCATTAAAATAACGACGTCTTTTGAATTACGTTAGATTAGTTGTTTTGAAAGGTTTTTTCAATCGATTGGATTCACTGATTTGAGGATCATTATTTTTGTTGGCTTATGCTTTCGGGTGGTGTGAGTGAGGTGCAAAAGAATTGGCTTACCTGTTGCACAAACATAAGCTCAGGATCGAAGATCTCGATGTGTTTACGGTTGATGCTTGTTGGTTTTATCGCACGTGTTTTGTTTATGCTCCATCGTGCCCTATGTGGTTTGTTGCGTATTGCGTAAGAAAGCGAGACGCCGATCAAAACATAAAACGTGATCATTCTTTAGCGGGCTAGAGAACGTGTTTTGTGTATTTACTTGATTTGTTTACGACTCGGCGAGAGCTGGTGAATGACCCAAGTGGTGCTGGGCCTGCGCGAGTGAATTTATTTTGAGACGCATATCGGCAAGGAATCTCGATTGAATGAAATACGAAATTAGCTACCACAGTGACTCCGAGAAGATGGGAAGCCGTGCGCAGTCTGTGATCTGTGACAAGGTGCTGGCAGGATTGCCGCAGCTGTTGGATGATCTACAGAAACTGTCCGACGATCAGGACACGGCGGATGTGGTGTTTATTCTGGGGACAATCGAAGAGAGGATCTACGCACATCGGATTATTTTGATGGCAAGGTTTGTACAGGTCATGAACGTAGAAAAAATGCAAGCATTTATAAGAAGCCCGGAATTAAATTTAATTGATATACAATACTTGGTAGACATACTGAGTAAACATTGATTTGTCTTTGAGGCTTTACCCATAAATGGCAAATACATACATGAATAATTTAATGAAACAAGTCATGCACAAATTATGTTACTTAGTAATTTGATACTGTGAAACTAACAGCTTCTAAAAAAATCAAAACATTTTTATTAGACTACATATAACTTTCTGCAGGTGCAAATCCTTTCAAACACAAAAACGTGGCGAGATATGCCGAATACCTGGATGCTCGGTTCTCCCATCTGCCCCCGGAACACCCACTCCCATCCGTCTGCCACATATTGAACCGGACATATTTCGTCAGTTCATTCTCTACGTGTACACTGCAAAGGTGGGCAATCGATTTCAATTCTTTTTGTTTTGACTAAATCTTACATTTTCAATGATTTTATTTTTCAGATTATGTTGCAGGACTCGAAGGTATTCGAAATGATGACCTTGGCGCAGGATCTTGGCGTTGAGGAGCTCAAAATCGCCTGCGAGGAACACGTGAGAACCACCATGTCGGTAGCCAATGCATGTACGTTTCTTGCCGCCGTTATGGAAATTCAAGAGAAAGCTTCAGGTAAGTTTTAAATTTACGAAAATTCTACGTTTAGGGTTACAGGACGTGTATCACTGATAGTGTAAAAAAATGACTGCAATATCCTTATCAAAATCAAAGACCTTTATTATTTTCATAGTCACAAACATATATTTCAGTACCTTAGGGTACTGCTACATGTAGAACGTATGTTCTGTTGTTTTTGATAGTTGAATAATTTTAAACTTGTTTTAAATATCTTTTTTGTCGAGTTTTTTGACTTTTCTATTTGGGGGTAACTTTGATTATCAAACGTTTCGATCATTTATCAATTGAAAATTATATTAAAAACCCTGATTAATCCACCTAGCGGTAATGGTGCCTTTCTCGTGCATTATAAAAATAGTATTTTGGCCATTACTCTTGAGCCCATAGTCCGATCTGGCCAATTTTCAATAAGAAACAATGGTAGAGTATCCTGCGTCGAATGCAACTTGTTGCGAGTAAATCGGTTAAAGATATGTGCCTGAAAAAAGGGGTGACATTTTTTACTCAATTTTTCTATAAAAAAGTGGTATTTTGGCCATAACTTCCGAGCCCATAGTCCGATCTGACCAATTTTCAATAGGAAACAATGGCAGAGTATTCTGCGTCGAATGCAACGTGTTGCGAGTAAATCGGTTAAGGATAAGTGCATGAAAAATGAGTGACATTTTTTTCTGTGAAAAAAGTGGTATTTTGGCCATAACTTCTGAGCCCATAGTCCGATCTGACCAATTTTCAATAGGAAACAATGGCAGAGTGTCCTGCGTCGAATGCAACTTGTTGCGAGTAAGGCAGTACCAGGCAGGCCAACAGGAGCTAGGATCCGGGAATAGGGTGTCCACCCAAAAATCGGAAAGTAGTGCTACTCAGGAGGAGCTACAATTCGGGAAGTCCAACCTGATGAAGGTGCGGAAGCGAGTCAACGAGCTTTATGACTTCGTGAAGGACAAGCACAATGTTCACACGAAGATCAAGCTTCTAGTGACAAGCATTAAGTCCGCCATAAAAGCAGCCGAACACGAACAGATCGCGCTGAAAAAGAAAGCCGAAGCAGCTGAAAAGGTGCTGAAAGATGCGGCGAAGCATACAGCAGTTGAGACACAGCAGGCACCCAAAAGTCCCCGAACCACTCGCACGGAAAAACGAGGAAGGGATTCGCCTGGAGAGCAGGAAGGCACGAAAAAGCAACGGAACGTGCAAGACTTTGCCAGCGTTCTAAAGGAACGTGTCAAGGATGGTGAGTGGCAGACCGTGGAAAACCAGCGGGAGAAGAGGAAGCAGCAGAAGGAGAATGTGGAAAAGAGGAAGGAACAGAAGAAACAAGAAAAACGTCGTTCTCCTCGGGAGAGAGTTAAAGGTGATGCCCTGATCGTAGAAGCGAGCGATAAAACGTCGTACGCAGCGATCCTGAAGAAAGTGAGAGAGGACCCGGAGCTAAAAGACTTGGGTGAGAAAGTGGTGAGAACTAGGCGGGGGAGTTGCTGTTCGTGCTGAAGAAGGATCCTACGATCAAGAGCTCGGCCTTCCGGGAGCTCATTGCCAATTCATTGGGCAGTGACGGTAACGTAAGAGCTCTAACGCAGGAAGCAGTGGTCGAGTGCAGAGACCTGGACGAGATCACGACGGAAGACGAACTGAGGGATGCACTGGTCTCACAATGCAAGCTGGGGAAGTGCAAATGACGGTTCGACTGAGGAGAGCGTACGGTGGCACACAAGTAGCAGCGATACGACTACCAGCAGAGGCTGCCAACCAAATGGTGGAGGCGGGCAAGGTAAAAGTAGGATGGTCGGTGTGCCCGTTGAGATTCGCCCCACGAGTCACCAAGCAGATGGAGCGATGCTTCAAATGCATGGCGTTTGGCCACCAGGCGCGAAACTGCAAAGGCCCGGATAGATCCGGTCTATGTAGGAAATGTGGTGAAGAAGGACACGTTGCTAGGGACCAGGGTTGTAAATATTCGGCAGCACTGGATGAAGGTGATGTTTTTTTATATCATTTTTTTATTTTCTTCCTGCTTTGAAATCAACCTCACATTCCCGGAGAGGCAGAAAAGTAAACAAAGAACTCACATCACCCACAGCGCCGCGAAGATGAAATATACCACAGCAAAATGTACACATTCACCCAGCAAATTGAAAAAATTCACCACGCGTTTAAATGGGCCACTCACAGTCATACGGTAAGGCGCGAACTGAGCAGCATGTCAGAGCGACTTGTGAGTGGCTGAATGCGAAATTTAATAGTCGGTGTTGGAAATGATTTTTCGGCTGCACCCAGTCGCACTCACCACGGCGGCGATGAAGGCGACAGCAGATTTTACTGAGATCCATGTTTTTCACTGCATTGACTGTGAAATATTTCTACCCTGCTAGGGACTGCACGAAGCAACCAAGATGCCTGCTCTGCAAACCGGAGGACGGAAACGACCATACGACGGGTGGCTTCCAATGCCCTACATACAAGAAGGCGATGGCGGGCCGGGATTAATGGAGATCATCCAGTTGAATCTCAATCATTGCGACACCGCACAGCAACTGTTGTGGCAGTCGACAACAGAAGCAATGTGTGACGTGGCAATTATTGCTGAACCGTATCGGATCCCTCCTGACAACGGCAACTGGGTGGCGGATTCATCGGGGATTGCAGCTATCCAAGTGATGGGCAAATTCCCTATTCAAGAAGTGGTAGACAGCTCAAGCGAAGGTTTCGTTATCTCCAAAATCAACGGGATCTACGTGTGTAGCTGCTACGCACCCCCAAGATGGACTTTGGAGCAGTATAACCGGATGCTGAACTCACTCACGGAGAAGCTGATCGGCCGAAAACCGGTAATCATAGGAGGCGACTTCAACGCTTGGGCAGTGGAGTGGGGAAGCAGGCTGACTAACCCCAGAGGTTACAGTTTGCTGGAGTCGTTGGCAAAGCTGGACGTCAGGCTGTGCAACGAAGGTACCGTTAGTACATTTCGCAGAGATGGCAGGGAGTCCATCATCGACGTCACGTTCTGCAGTCCGTCGCTGGTGAGGAACATGAACTGGAGAGTTAGTGAGGACTATACACATAGTGATCATCAGGCGATCCGGTATTGTGTTGGAACACGAATGCAGACGGTACGGCGAGAGATTAGGAATAGCGGGCGAAAATGGAAGGCGAAGGACTTCGACAAAGATCTTTTATCGAAGCACTCCGAGCGGACAGCGGCGCTACAAATCTCGATGCAGACGAGCTGACAGAAACTCTTGCGAGGGCATGCGATGCGACGATGCCAAGGAGACTGGAGCCAAGGAAAAGCCGGCGGCTAAATTACTGGTGGAACGATACTCTTGCTAGCCTTCGTGCTGCGTGTCTCAGAGCCAGAAGACACTTTCAGAGAGCAAGGTCTGAAACAGTCAGAGCGGAGCGTAAGATAATCTTCCGTGAAGCTAGATCGGCCTTCAAACGGGAGATTAAAGTCAGCCAATCCAACTGCTTCAAGGAGTTGTGCCGAGAAGCTGACGCTGATCCTTGGGGCAACGCTTATCGGGTCGTAACAGCGAGGATCAGGGGTCCAGCGACGCCAGCGGAAATGTGTCCGGACAAGCTGAAGATCATCGTTGATGGTCTCTTCCCGCAGCATGATTCTACGATGTGGCCACCTACACCGTACGTAGATGAAGACGGAGTAACCATTGCAGGTATGCAAGTCTCCAACGACGAGCTGTCATCAGTGGCGAAAGGTCTGAAGATGAAGAAAGCTCCGGGTCCGGATGGAATTCCAAACGTGGCTCTAAAAACTGCGATACTGGCGTTTCCAGATTTGTTTAGGATGGTGCTGCAGAAATGCCTAGCAGATGGTAACTTTCCGGATAGGTGGAAGATCCAGAAACTAGTGCTGCTGCCGAAACCAGGAAAACCGCCGGGGAATCCAGCATCGTATAGGCCCATATGCCTGCTGGATACACTGGGGAAGCTTCTGGAAAGGATTATCCTTAATCGGCTGACGCAGTTCACCCAAGGCGAGACCGGCTTATCGGAAATGCAGTTCGGATTCCGAAAAGGCAGATCGACGGTGGACGCAATCAGGACGGTCATTGAAGTTTCAGAGAAAGCGGCCAAGAAGAAGAGGCGCGGCAATCGATTCTGCGCTGTAGTAACGATTGACGTCAAAAACGCTTTTAACAGTGCCAGCTGGGAGGCTATCGCCGCAGCGCTGCACGGTATGCGGGTTCCTGACTACTTGTGTAGAATCATTGAAAGTTACTTCCAGAACCGGATCCTGGTTTACGAAACGAATTCGGGGCAGAAGTCGATTAGGGTTACCGCAGGTGTTCCGCAAGGTTCCATTCTAGGCCCGACGCTGTGGAACATTATGTATAACGGAGTTCTAAAACTGAAGTTGCCCAAAGGCGTGAAGATTTTCGGATTCGCGGATGATGTCGTTCTAACGATAACCGGAGAGTCGCTGGAAGAGGTAGAAATGCTGGTGGCGGAGACGACCGACGCAGTTGAAAACTGGATGAATGGAGTCAAACTGCAGCTTGCTCACCACAAAACAGAAGTGATGCTGGTTAGCAACTGCCGCGAGATCCAGCGGATCCAGCTTACCATAGGAGGGCACAACATACCGTCCGTGCGGGCTTTGAGGCATCTAGGAGTGATGATCGACGACCGGTTGAATTTCAACACCCATGTAGACTATTCCTGCGAAAAGGCATCTAAAATGGTCAGTGCGTTTGCAAGGATCATGCCGAACGTGGGTGGTCCTAAAAGCAGCAGTAGGCGTCTTCTGGCAGCAGTAGCATCCTCGATACTGAGGTACGGATCTCCAGCCTGGGGAGCTGCGCTCAAGACGAAACGTAACCGCAGAAAGTTGAACAGTGCGGACGTCATCCACCACCGGAACTGTCGGACCACCTCTGCAACCCGAAGACGAAGACGGCGCAATGCGCGAAAGCGTCCCCTGCGATAGCCGCCGGTAGTCGGGGCACCATCAGTGCGGAAGTTTCCTTCACCGGAACTGGTGGACCACCCTCGACGCCGGGGGAAGTCAGGAGGATTCGAGTGAGGAAGTTTTCGGTACGACCGCCGAGGGATCGAGACAACGTAGCAGTGGATCTCAGCAAGCCAGTCGGCGAACTAGCCTAAGCTAGGGGCCGGAATTTTAGAAGTTCACGAGCACAGCCGACACCCCCCCAGGTTGTTGCAGCATCCCGAGGTCACGGGGGGATCGAGATAAGGAGGATAAGGGACCCGGTTTATCCGGGAGGCAAATTTTTAGCAGGTCGGGAGGAGCCCATCTCTGTTCGCCTTCGAGCATAGTGTGGATGCTCAAGGTGTCTGTCGCGCAGATTTTTGATGGCCTTTAACCCTTGTAAAAAAAAAAAAAAAAAACACACGCACACACACACACACATACACACAGGCATCACCTCAATTCGTCGAGCTGAGTCGATCGGTATATAACACTATGGGTCTCCGGGGCTTCTATAAAAAGTTTGTTTTTGGAGCGATCATATAGCCTTTACCGTATACTTAGTATACGAGAAAGGCAAAAATGGTATAATTTTCGATCCCATAGTCCGATATAGCCAATTTTCAATAGGAAACAACGGGACAGGATTCTACGTCGAATGCAACTTGTTGTGAGCAAATCGATTGAGGATAAGTGCCCGGAAAATGAGTGACATTTTTTACACGATTTTTTCGTATGAATTTGTATTTTGGCCATAACTTCTGATCCCATAGTCCGATCTGACCAATTTCAAATAGAAAACAATGGGACAGGATTCTGCGTCGAATGCAACTTGTTGCGAGCAAATCCGTTGAGAATAAGTGCCCGAAAAATGAGTGACATTTTTTACGCGATTTTTTCGTATGAATTTGTATTTTGGCCATAACTTCTGATCCCATAGTCCGATCTGGCCAATTTCAAATAGGAAACAATGAGATAGGATTCTGCGTCGAATGCAACTTGTTGTGAGCAAATCGGTTGAGGATAAGTGCCCGAAAAATTAGTGACATTTTTTACGCGATTTTTTCGTATGAATTTGTATTTTGGCCATAACTTCTGATCCCATAGTTCGATCTGGCCAATTTCAAAAACGAAACAATGGGACAGGATTCTGCATCGAATGCAACTTGTTGCGAGCAAATCGGTTGAGGATAAGTGCCCGAAAAATGAGTGACATTTTTTACGCGATTTTTTCGTATGAATTTGTATTTTGGCCATAACTTCTGATCCCATAGTTCGATCTGGCCAATTTCAAATAGGAAACAATGGGACAGGATTCTGCATCGAATGCAATTTGTTGCGAGCAAATCGGTTGAGAATAAGTTCCCGAAAAATGAGTGACATTTTTTACGCGATTTTTTCGTATGAATTTGTATTTTGGCCATAACTTCTGATCCCATAGTCCGATCTGACCAATTTCAAATAGGAAACAATGGGACAGGATTCTGCGTCGAATGCAACTTGTTGCGAGCAAATCGGTTGAGGATAAGTGCCCGAAAAATGAGTGACATTTTTTACGCGATTTTTTCGTATGAAATTGTATTTTGGCCATCACTTCTGATCCCATAGTCCGATCTGGCCAATTTCAAATAGGAAATAATGGGACAGGATTCTGCGTCGAATGCATTTTGTTGTGAGCAAATCGGTTGAGGATAAGTGCCCGAAAAATGAGTGAAATTTTTTACGCGATTTTTTCGTATGAATTTGTATTTTGGCCATAACTTCTGATCGCATAGTTCGATCTGGCCAATTTAAGATAGGAAACAATGGGACAGGATTCCGCGTCGAATGCAACTTGTTGCGAGCAAATCGGTTGAGGATAAGTGCCCGAAAAATGAGTGACATTTTTTACGCGATTTTTTCGTATGAATTTGTATTTTGGCCATAACTTCTGATCCCATAGTTCGATCTGGCCAATTTCAAATAGGAAACAATGGGACAGGATTCTGCATCGAATGCAACTTGTTGCGAGCAAATCGGTTGAGGATAAGTGCCCGAAAAATGAGTGACATTTTTTACGCGATTTTTTCGTATGAATTTGTATTTTGGCCATAACTCCTGATCCCATAGTTCGATCTGGCCAATTTCAAATAGGAAACAATGGGACAGGATTCTGCGTCGAATGCAACTTGTTGCGAGCAAATCGGTTGAGGATAAGTGCCCGAAAAATGAGTGACATTTTTTGAGTAGTTTTGCGCACACACACACACACATACACACACATACACACACACACACACACAGACATCACCTCGATTCGTCGAACTGAGTCGATTGGTATATAACACTATGGGTCTCCGGGCCTTCTATAAAAAGTTTGTTTTTGGAGCGATCATATAGCCTTTACCGTATACGAGAAAGGCAAAAAAAAAGAAAAACGTCTCTCAAAGCGAGTTGTTGTAGATAAAACAATAGAAGAACTAACTGAACTGAATTACGATAATATCAAACTTTTTTAATAATTCTCGGAGACCTATTGTATTATGTACCATACGACATAACTAGAAGAAATGAACAAAATGTCTATCTGCTGTGTGTGTACGTTTGTGTACGTGTGTGTATGTGTGTAATAATCCTTACCCAATATTCTCGTAACAAGTAGCATTGAATTTTATAACTACCGGCCATTTATTCTTAAAGTTATGAAGAAAATGGTAAAATTTTCACTTTGTAACATTTATAGGGGAAACTGGACACACGTGATCCCCGGGGACACATGATCCCCCTCCCCTGTTTTCTTGAAACCCAATAACATTTTTATACCACTGATATGTGTGAACAGATCAGTTAGACAGATGATTGAATATGAGTAACATTTGATGTTAGTTCTTTTCTGTATATGGATTTTAGAAAGGTTTTATTATTTTAGCGTTCTCAATTCTTTTTTTCAGCAAAGGGAAAAAGTTTAAAAAGTTTGAATATATCCAACCAAAACGTGTTAAATTTTTACTGGACGTAGTTTTATTATTGAAGAATTGATTAAGCTCATTAAATTGGTCATTGCTCATTTCACATTGAATGGAAAAATAAACCAAGATAAATAGGGGAACTGGGGGTAGGACGCCCACGTTAAGGAAAATGCCATTTTTATCAATGAAAACCACCATTTCAGCCAGTTTTCATCAGCGCATACTGAAGAACAGCATATCTGCGACTGACTACCGATAACAGATATCTAATTGTCCATTTTATTGCACAGAAATTTGATTTTAAAAGCACCCGAAAAAAATGATTTTGAAACCATGCGGGTGAGATGCGCCAGTGGATGGGTTAAAACGCGCATGTGCTTATCGTACTGATTTTCATTTTAATTGCCTACATTAAGGCAATTAACCGAATGTTTCAGCTGTTTCGGTCATACGAAATGAGCATGGGCGTAATGCCCCACACCGACCTCAGAAGTTTGAAGGCTCATAAAATCGTTTTAAAACCATTTTTGACGACGATTTCGTGTGGAACATAAAGAACACGAGTAAGCAGCATGGCTCATGGCTCAATTATTAATTTATCAATGTATAACAGCGACAGAAAGACTAAATTCCACCGAGCTAGAATTGCATCAAAACACGCAAAAATCGTTTTTCGAGTTTTTCATGTATAACTAGAGAAAAATCATGAAATATATGTATCCAATGGCAATATTTTTCATTGCTTTATCGTATAGACTATTGAAAATAATCAAAATGGGGATATTTAACCTTATTCAGGGGTGGCGCGTTTTAACCCCTATGGGCGTGCTACCCCCACTTCCCCTACTCAACATGGACACACTTGATCCCCCACAGTTTGGACACACTCAAGGACACACTTGATCCCGATATTGCATATATTAGGGCGTTTGTTGTATTCAATTACATTTGCATGTTACTGTATTACATGCAACTTATTGATCTGTTATAATTTTTCCGGTTTAAAAGTTTAAACATAACTCACAATCCAAGAATAAAGTTTTGAAAATACTCAAAAATCACTGGGTGTAAAATCAGTACTGTTAGATCTACTAATCAATTGTATTTTTTTAAGGGGTAAGTTTATTTAGAATCACTGTTTTCATCGTATTTTATCACAAGTCTCCTGTCTGTCTTTCCAAAGAACGTTTAACAAAAGGCTAATCCTACCGCTTCTATTCAGTATTTTAAAAGAAATCGCATTTGTGTACTGATAATATACACGTCAATATAATGTTTCAAGCTTGCGTGACAGTTCCACATTGATGTATGGAGTCACAAGCCTGGTATGATCACGACGGTATTGGTAGTAGTCTGGCGACCGCGATGCATCACAGACCTTTTTTGTTGGTTCCGAAATAGGCACTCCGCGATATTTACCACTGGCCATGGGTTTTGAGAACTGTGGCTGATTTTTAATATTAGAAACAGGATAATTAGATTTAGAAACAACAAAGATATATTTAATATTTATGTATCGATCACCTACACACAGAGAGATCCTCTTGGAAACATCATGATTGTCATAATATGAAATCCGAAATGAAAAGTGGGGATCATGTGTGTCCAGTTTCCCCTAAAGCAAGCGTCAGTAAACGCCTTTAGGTAGACAATTATAGTGTGAATGCCTTACACTGAGACGATGTTCATCGATTGTTTCGAAAAAGACACCATCACCGCTAGTGGAATTATCTGACTTCTCAACATTGAAAATTAAAATTTTGAAACAAAAAATAAGGATTAATTGAGAAAATAAGATTACTTATCACACAATTATAGGTACGAGCTCAATTTCTTTGTTATTATATTTACTTTGGTAGCTTGCTGTTAGTTCAAAAAATCATGTTGATTTTATTTTACACCTTTTGGAGAAAAATAAATGCAAACTCATCCGAGGACAATATCATTCAGTACAGTAGCAAATTTAGTTAAGATTAAGATAGATAGATATAAAGTAATTGTGATAACAAATAATTATTTTATTCATTATTATTTTATTCATTTCTTGAAAAAAGGTACTTCGCGGTGCTTTATTCGGGAACGGCGAATGGTTTGTTAATTCAAGGAATAAACACTTGTGTCAGGTGACTTCATGTGTTTGTCTTCAAATGTGGCTTCCAGTATCATACCTACTTGCATTTCTGTTTGATATTCCAGTTCTTTCAAATGCTCCTGCAACATTTGGAGTTGTTATGTTAATTGTTTTAGGCCTAGTACCTGTGAATGCAATCAAAGGATGTAGAAGAGTGAATATTTGCACACATAAGAAACATTTTATTAATAACTAGGCTAACTTGTCCGATCTCGCTCGAGTTTTATTTTCAATCTGTCAATCAATTAGCTGATTACAGCGTCGCACTCTAGATCGATTTTAGTTTGAGCTTGATGGTTTTCTTCAGAGCTCATGAAACCGTTGCATTTTGACGATTTCCCTACTTACCTCGTCAAATTATTCGACTCTTATGTAGTATATATTAATACATCAGAGCCCAAGACGAATCGATTGGTGAAATCTTGCAAGTCGATCCATCCGTTCGTGAATTATATTGCCTCAAAGGAAATGCAAACTTATTTTTATACATAGAAGAAGAAAGACAAAGAATTTTCTCTTCTTGTTTACTTCTTTAGCATCTATAATATTTGAATTAATTGATTTCTTTCGTCTCATATTCATCTTTATTGAAAACTTTCAATAACTCCATCGTACTCTCCGCGCATGATATAATATAACACAAGGTAATGGATCGGATTTTTTGCCTTTCTCGTATACTAAGTATACGTAAAGGCTATATGATCGCTTCAAAAACATTTTTTTTATAGAAGGCCCGGAGACCCATAGTGTTATATACCGATCGACTCAGCTCGACGAATTGAGGTGATGTCTGTATGTATGTGTGTGTGTTTGTCTGTGCGCACACACCCAAAAAAAATGTCACTCATTTTTCAGGTACTTATCCTTAACCGATTTACTCGCAAAAAGTTGCATTCGACGCAGAATACTCTCCCATTGTTTCCTATTGAAAATTGGCTAGGCCAAAATACTATTTTTATAATGCACGAGAAAGGCACGATCACCGCTAGGTGGATTAAACAGGGTTTTTACAAACTGCTTCCTCTTTGCATCAGCAGCTGGAGAGCTATTGCTTTTGAACCGCTGTATATCTTTAGAAAGTTACACAATTTATTGTGGGATTTAAAGTAATTTAAGAAAAAATACCTCGCCATTTGTCGTACATCTGTTGCAAACACTTTTGTACAACATCGACGCGTTTTGCCTCGCAACCCTTAATTTGTAAGTTTACGACCTTTTTAGCTACTTTTTTAATGCTTACTGGAATAGTTTGATTTGTCATGTGATTGTTACAAAAAATCACTTGGAGCGCTTCCTTCTTCGTTGGGATTCGATCCTTATGAAATGTTGAACGACAGATTGCTTTGATTATTTTTAGAAGAAAAGTAGAAAAATCCGCATTAAAAACTGATCAGTGATCACCATTGAGGACATTCTTCTTCAATAAATTAATGGTTTACTAACAAGTCTAACAAAGCAAATCTCTCGCTTAGTTTCATAGTGGCGTAACTGGGGTATACCCTGTTAGGCATAAGTACGTTAGACATAAGGACGTTCGGCATAAGTACGTTAGGCATAATGTACGTATGGCATAATGGACATATGGCATAATGGACGTTAGGCATAAATTGACCCAAAGAACAGCCTATGACATAAAGAAGGCAGAATTATGCCAAACGTCCATTATGCCTAACTTATATTATGCCTATCGTCCATTATGCCTAACGTACTTATGCCTAACGTCGCGGACCCGCGTAACTGTATTGATCGATTTCTCATAATCGATTTTATATTTTGTTAATAGCTCAATTATTTCAAAAGCTACAACCGTGATTATTGATTCTGGTGCAAGATACAATCATCCTTTATCACACCAAACCATTAAATCATCGACAAACTAGCGCAATTCAGTACAATAATAAAATAAAACCATGAACAAAGATATATCGATCTATACAGTTACGCCCCTATGAAACTAAGCGCGAGAAATATTTAGTTACTGAAATCTCTCAATGAAGATCTTGATGTAACTCCATGTAATTTGGACTATTTTACGAGAAGGTCGGAAAAACCATTTTGAAGAAACATCTAACATTTTGGCGAGGCAAAAGTGGCACTAACTTACAATGTACTTGCGACTCTACTCACTATCCATGCCAGAATACCGATTCGCCGACGCGTGGTGCTTTGTTCCCTAGGAGCTGCCAGCTAAAAGGCGTTTTGCCTCATGAGTTTTCCGGCAACAGAATATCACCACTTTTTTGAAATGTGAATATTATCAATATGATTGAGATTTTTGACAATTTTTGAATGGCATCAACTAGCTATCTCGTTTAACTGATGCATAATGTAAAAATACTTATGAATAGCGTTACAAATAGGACAATAAACTCCCCCCCCCACCTTCCTCTAATTTGCGTCACATAATATTTTTTACCAACTATTAATATTAGCTAATATTACTTACTAGTTAATTTGTGGACGCAGTAGCGACCGTGATGTCTGTTGTCTGTGATTTTTTTCATCAAATGCTGTGTCTGGTTGTCTAAGGTTGTCACTGGTTTTGTTTTCTGAATCTGATAGTAAAAAAGAATGTCAAATATTTTATTTTTTGTGGGAATTTCCCCGCTTACTGCGTCTGGTTGGCTAGTCACAGGACAGACAAACAGGGCGATTAAATTTATGATGATGATTACTCCTGAGATTGCAAATTTCATTTAATAATTAAATTGCCTACAAATGTTCAGAAATGTCAAAATATTTTCTCACTCATATGATATGGTCAAAATGTTGAAAACATATACAAAATTTGAGTATAGTATTATGTGAATAAGAATAAAAACAAAAATAATTTTTTTCCATAAAGATTAGCAAATAGCATAATATGCCTCTTGAAAGGAGGCTTCCGAGCCTCTTGAAAGGAGGCTTCCGAGCCTCTTGAAAGGAGGCCCTCCGAGCCTCTTGAAAGGAGGCCCTCCGAGCCTCTTGAAAGGAGGCCCTCCGAGCCTCTTGAAAGGAGGCCCTCCGAGCCTCTTGAAATAAGGCCCTCCGAGCCTCTTGAAAGGAGGCCCTCCGAGCCTCTTGAAAGGAGGCCCTCCGAGCCTCTTGAAAGGAGGCCCTCCGAGCCTCTTGAAAGGAGGCCCTCCGAGCCTCTTGAAAGGAGGCCCTCCGAGCCTCTTGAAAGGAGGCCCTCCGAGCCTCTTGAAAGGAGGCCCTCCGAGCCTCTTGAAAGGAGGCCCTCCGAGCCTCTTGAAAGGAGGCCCTCCGAGCCTCTTGAAAGGAGGCCCTCCGAGCCTCTTGAAAGGAGGCCCCCCGAGCCTCTTGAAAGGAGGCCCTCCGAGCCTCTTGAAAGGAGGCCCTCCGAGCCTCTTGAAAGGAGGCCCTCCGAGCCTCTTGAAAGGAGGCCCTCCGAGCCTCTTGAAAGGAGGCCCTCCGAGCCTCTTGAAAGGAGGCCCTCCGAGCCTCTTGAAAGGAAGCCCTCCGAGCCTCTTGAAAGGAGGCCCTCCGAGCCTCTGCTTTCGTTGTTTATCCTGTGCTCCTGAGACCATTATTTGGAAAGGAAGACAAAAACAAACAAAAAATTGAATTTTCAAATAATCGAGGATGAACAACACTCTCAAGCGTTTACATATCCAAATTATCAATTGATAAAAACTCGCTAGAGAGTAAGAATTTATCGATAATTGTATCTTGATTCTAAATATTGGTAAATGCTACTTTTAAACTTATTTTCCTATAACACTTATAACACCTAAACACAATGCCAAACATCCGATTGAACTTCATTGTTGACATTAAATTGGTATTAGATAAGTTTAGGTTTACATTAAAATGATAGTTCCGTGTTTATTACCAATCGATTCCAAAATTTGAAAAATTATCGCCAATGACAACTCGCCTACTTTTCACTAATGAGAAGTTATCAAACAAAAATTCCAATAATTATCGTTTGAGAGTGATTCAGCACAACCCTGACTGATAAAGCGTCTCCACAAGACTGGCCAGCTTAGTATGGGGAGAAAATCTCTCAAAATTTCAGCTCAATCGCTTGTTGCATAAGCTGGCGCAATTAATTTGAAGTCTGTATGGGGATTTCAGTCAAAATGTATAAGAAAATACACCTCCGTCACTTATTCGATCTGGAAATTGGTTCTGATTGCTCGATTGAGCTCAGATTTGCAAAAATGGCAGTTTGTATGCTACAGAACAATTTCACAGAACGTTGTACGATGACTAAATTAACTTTTACTCAGCTTTCGACTAATTTATTAGGAGCTGAATTGTGTATTTTTGGATTTATTGATAGAATCGTATCAGCCGAAAACTATATAAAAGTTAATTTTATCATCATACAATGTTCTGTGAAATCGTTCTGTAGCATACCAACAGCCGTTTTTGCAATTCTGAGCTCAATCGAGCAATCAGAACCAATTTCCAGATCGAATGATTGACGGAGGAGTATTTTTCTGAAATCCCCATACAAACTTCAAATCAATTGCGTCAGCTTATGCAACAAGCGATTGAGCTGAAATTTTGAGAGATTGATTTTCTCACCCAAAGACACAATCATGGGGGGCGCCCCGTGGAATTCGACAACTTTTTGTTAATAAATTAACGTCCAAGTCGGGTGGTTTAATCCCCGGAAATAGGCAATTAACTTTGATTGAACTGAAATTTTTGTTTCCTGGGCCAGTCTACTCTGCACGTTAAATCTCGGAAATCCATCTTCCAGCACGAATTTTTCAAAATTTCAAAAACCACTGACACGATTCAATTTTATAACAGTTGAATCTCTACACTTCATGGGATGCTTTGAGCATGTTTTAGCTCTTGTCCAAATTGATAAAATGGCGACAAATCACATGGACATTACCAACGTTAATTGGAACAGAGACTAAGCGCCTGCCACTAAGTCAGTCTAAAGCCCCAGTGGCTCATTACAGAAAAGCCCATCGTGGAAGCTGGGCTGTCAACGGCGTTTGGTGCTCATCCCATGGAGTAAGTCAGAGCAGACGCAGTGAAGAAGTTATAATTGCTTCACGTGAGTTGCGTCGGACTATGCGTTTACTCCGGTAAACACCTAGGAATTGTCGGACTATCGACGCCAGAACGATAGATCGTCCGGGGAACCGCACGACGACGAACAGAGTGGAACACACGCGGCGGACACTAGCCAAGCACCAGCGGACAAAAGGGAATCGGATTTGAGTGTCAAACACTAAACTCGCGAGGAAAATCTATTTTAGAAAAGAGTATTTATTTCTAGCGTATGGTGGTATGAACGTTTACAAGACGCGGCAAACTTTGTTGTAATAATAATTGTCTGAGAAGGTTGCCAGTTTATTATACAGTGGAGCTGATTATCTAGGCATACATTAGGGAAGAGCGTAATCATTGTCTTCCGACACTCCTCCTCAATGTGTAGCTCCTTTACGGTAACACCCCAAGCATTTCTCTGAATCGCTCGAGCTTCCCGGGGCCAAGCGGTTTCGTCAACACGTCAGCTGCCATGGCGTCAGTAGGGCAGTACTCCAGGGTTAGCTGTTCATTCTTGCAGAGCTCCTCGACGAAACGCTCTTTTGTGTCGATATGCTTCGACTTCCGACTCGATCTCCCTGTCTTCACAAAAGTAATGCAGCTCTGGTTGTCCTCTTTCAAAATCGTTGGTAGGGTTTGTTCTTCATCGAGGTCACAAAGCAGGTGCCTCAGCCAAATGGCGTCTTGGCTTGCCTCACATAGGGCGACGTACTCCGCTTCCATGGAGCTGAGTGTCACGCAAGTCTGGCGTCTGCTCGCCCACACAATCGCACCAGCACCGAAGTGAAACACGAATCCTGACGTTGACCGACGCGTCTCGACATCATCGGCCCAATCCGAGTCGCAGTATCCTGATAATACACTACTATGATCTGCTGTTAGATTTAGACAGTACTTCTTCGTACCTTGCAGGTAGCGCAGCACCCGCTTAGCTGCCGTCCAATCACGTTCTGTAGGCTTAGCAAACCTGCGCCCCAGAATAGCCACACATGCGGCAATGTCTGGTCGGGCGCAAACCGAAAGATAGAGCAGGCCGCCTACCAAACTCCTGTAGTGCGTCGGATTCTGGAGATTTTCACTGGTATCGACGTTTTTAGCATACCCAGGATCCATTGGACATTTAGCTGATTTAGCCTGGCTCATCCCGAATCTCTCCAACAGCTGATCAATGTACGTAAGCAACCGCAATTTAAAAGTCCCAGTTTCGCTTTTCACCTCCATGCCCAGGAAGTGACTAACGTTCCCCAGGCAAGTTAACTCAAACACGTTGTTGAGAGCGGCGTGTATCCGGCTGATATCTTCTTCGTCAGCAGATGCGATAAGAATATCGTCGACGTATACTAACAAAAACATTGTTTTACCACGTACCTTTTTGAAAAACAGACATTGATCTGCGATAGACTGTTGAAACCCAAGCCGGCCAAGAACGTCCTGCAGCTTCTTATTCCAGCATCTTGCCGATTGTCGTAGGCCGTAAATGCTACGCTTCAGTCGACACACCAACTCCTCCTGACCTGGTACCGCAAACCCTGGCGGTTGTTTCATGAACACTTCTTCTTCGAGTTCAGCATTCAAGTATGCCGTCTTGACATCGAGATGTTTCACAATAAGTCCTTTCTTCGCAGCCACAGCGAGGAACGTGCGGAATGTTGCCTGTTGCGTCACAGGAGCATACACTTCACCAAAGTCAATACCGTACTTTTGCGCATACCCTTGCGCCACAATGCGGGCTTTGCACCTCACCGCCTGTCCCGATTCGTTCTTTTTCACCTTAAAAATCCATTTCGAACCGATAACCCTGCGGCCTTTGGGCGGCGACACGAGTTCCCAAGTCTCGTTTCGACGATGCGATTCGAGTTCATCAGCCATTGCATCGCGCCACACTTGTTTTTGTTTCGCTTCTTCAACACTGTTTGGTTCTTCTTCTTTGGCATATTCCGCACTTCCTGCTGTAACTTCAAAATCTTTGAGATACTGAGGCACAACACCACGATTCATCCTTGTAGATCGCCGTACTTCACGGCTTCGGGGCTCTTCCTCGTCGCTCAAAGAGTCATACACACTTTCACCACTATCATTGTCATTAGGTTCATTTTCTCGTCGCTGCACATTAAGAGGATCTTCTTGTGTTTTCACACCCACTGTTTCTTCTGCGTCTCCCGTGAACGGCGAAATCTTCACTTTTTCCACTGCTATGCGGCGCTCCTCCTCAGGAACAATCGGAAACTCCAACGCTGACGATCCGTTGCCGAGTTCAATGAACTTAACATCCCGGCTCACTGTGATCTGGTTGGTCGCACGATCCACGAATCGATAACCCTTACTTTCCATAGAGTAGCCAACCAGAGTCAACTTTCGCGCTTTACTCTCCATTTTCGCTCGCTTCACTGACGGTATATGCACAAAAGCCTCACTTCCAAATACTCGCAGATGACTGAGGTCTGGTTTCCTCCCCCACCACAGCTCATATGGTGTGCGTTGGATCGATCGAGATGGCAATCGGTTCTGGAGATAGGTGGCCGTCAGCACGGCTTCGCCCCAAAAACGCTTCTCCAGTCCGGCATCTAGCAACATGCAGGTTGCCATTTCGGTAATTGAGCGGTTTTTCCGCTCCGCGACTCCGTTGGACTGCGGCGAGTAAGCCGTAGTATATTGTGGCACGATCCCCTCCTTCTTGTAGAAGCTTCGCAAGTCAGAGTTATCGAACTCTCCGCCGCCGTCAGAGCGGATCACGCGTGGCTTACGTCCGAAAATATTTTCGACTCATCTCACAAAGTCCTTAATGTTTCCCGCAGCTTCCGATTTGTTCTTCAGCAAATACGTTACAGTAAACCGGCTGTGATCATCAATTAGATGCATCACATAACGATTGCCACTTGGAGTCGTTTCCTTCATTGGACCGCACAAGTCGGTGTGGATAATGTCGAGCACTTGGTTAGATTTTCTCTCAACCACTGGTAGAAATGGAGCACGAGCCGATTTCCCCTCGGCACAGCATTCGCAAACAATTTTCAGGTTACATTTGCTTACCTTTACTCCTGTTGCCATATCGTCCGTTAACAAACGCTCCACTGCCACCCAATCACGGTGACCCAGACGCCGATGCCACTGATGTCTGCAGTTTTCAGTGTGCTGACCTACTGTAGCGGCCAACGAAGCCGCACCCTGGCGCAAGTGATACAATCCACAACTTCGGCTACCAGTTGCAACTATATCACCGCTTTGATCCAAAATTTTACAGTTATCCTTCCCGAAGGTCACATTAAGTCCCTTTTGAACCAACTGACTCACAGATATTAAACTGGATGCGAGTCCGGGTACAAACTGCACTCCACTCATTTCGATCTTCACCGTTTTCTCTTTATCGTCTATACCAAATAGTACACCACATCCTTGGCCGAGAATCTGGGTTCGCTTACCATCGGCGAGGGTAATCCATCCTGCTTCATATTTCTTCAGTGAAGTGAAGAACGACTCATCAGAAGTCATATGAGCGCTGGCTCCACTGTCGATTATCCACGACGAAAATTCACGACCGACGGTAAACGCAACATTTCGCACTTCACTGTGAGCAGCCTTCGCCTTCACTTGCTCTTTCTTGACTGCCTCCTCCTTTTGAGAAGCAAGGTATTTCCGGCAGTTGCGCTGGAGGTGGCCGGGTAGCTTACAAAAATGACACGTTCGAGTTTCCTTCCGCGGCTTGTTTCCTGAACGATTCATTTGAGAACGCATAGCCTTTTCGGGTTTTGCTGAGGCTCCGTCACGCTCACGACGGCGTTGGTACTCGTCCATCAAACGAGCTTTAACGACGTCCATTGAAATGTCGTCGTCTGACCTGTTATCTAACACGGAAACAATCCCGTCAAATGACGGAGGAAGACTGCGTAAGAGCATACAAATTTTTGTGTCAACATCCAATCTCGTTCCGGCGGCATCTAAACGATCGAACAGATCGTCGATCTCACTGAGGTGCTGTTCGAGATCACCGTGTTCAACTAAATTGATCGCGCACAATCGCTTCAATAGCGAAACCCGAACCGAACGACTTGTCTTCTGGTGATAGCTCTTCAGTGCTTCAAAAACATCACGCGCGTACTTTTTGTTTTTCACGAGTGGGAGCTGGCTGTCTTCCAGCAGCAAAACAATCGTGGCTTTCGCCTTTCTATCGGCACTGCACCAATCTTCATCACGGTCTTCTTCTTCTTCTGGAACCGGATCATTCACCGTGTGCCAAAGATCCTCCCGGCACAGAAGCATTTCTAGACGTATCTTCCACGTCTGCCAGTTTTGCCCATTCAATTTAGGCACACCGAACCTCGCGTCAACCATCGTTCACTCTCTCGCGATTATGTGCTTCTCACCCAGAGGGAAAATAACACTACCTCTCTTCCTCCTCGTGCGGAGGGAAAAACGCAAAACGTAACCTCAAATCTTCTTTCGCGCACTGGGGCTCTTCTCTGGGGCCATTACCTGTCGGACTATCGAAGCCAGAACGATAGATCGTCCGGGGAACCGCACGACGACGAACAGAGTGGAACACACGCGGCGGACACTAGACAAGCACCAGCGGATAAAAGGGAATCGGATTTGAATGTCAAACACTAAACTCGCGAGGAAAATCTATTTTAGAAAAGAGTATTTACACAGACAAACAGACGTAACACTAGAGAAATTACCATCGACCATGACTTCAACGATCATTTTGAATTTGATTGATTGCGCGTTTCACAACTAGGGGCGCTGGCATCGTAATCCTTCGAGTTTGACATTTCACTCCAGCGCCTTCTGGTGACAATATCATACAAAACATTGTTTCGTGTAACATGCTCGCAAGATGGTGGTAGAGGAGTTGACCGATGGATTTTTCAGAAAAATGTTCAAGCTGTTACGTCTGTTTGTCTGTGGTATTTATTTCTAGCGTATGGTGGTATGAACGTTTACAAGACGCGGCAAACTTTGTTGTAATAATAATTGTCTGAGAAGGTTGCCAGTTTATTATACAGTGGAGCTGATTATCTAGGCATACATTAGGGAAGAGCGTAATCATTGTCTTCCGACAGGAATCAGCAAAAACGAGCCGAAGTTTCACAGAACGCATCCACTGCAGCAGCGAAGACGATTCCGAGCCCCTCTACTGGTATCAATAGACGTAAGCGAGAAGTTGCCGTCAAACGTCCCCAAGTTTTCGAGAGAAAACGCGCGTGTAAGTTAGCAGAAACGAACTGCACCACCTAAAAGCCTTGGAAGTTGCATTAATTCGACGTCTATGCTGGATTGAAGTTTCCTGTTAGCCTTGCGAACAAAGGCGCAGAATCCAGAGATTGCGAGATAGATTCTTGATTTGATCTTGGATGTTTTTGAGTGGGAAACATTCTCAACACTCTGGGCGTAGTGTTTCCATTGACTTTGTCACATACTCATGCAAAGCTTTCAATTTATAACTAAAGAAATGCTAATAGATAACTAAGTTGAAAAGCAGGCCAAGTTTCAGTTGGAATGTAGTGCTATGGGAGAAAAATCCTGCGAATTGCGATACACGTACGCGATTCACTGATTCAACGAAACCGAATGCTAAGGTGCCTGCCAGAGTAAACGCGACGAGCGATGCGGCGCGACGCGACTCACGTAAAAGAATAACAATCATTATCAACAGGCTGTCAAATTGCACTGTCGCGTCGCGTCGCATCGCACGTCGCGTTTACTCTGGCTTGCCCCTAAGCTGTAAGCAAGTTTTCAATAGTAAATATTATCATACATAAATATTGTAACACACTGCAGTCGGTTTTTACGCGGAGGATATGGACCGCGTAAATTAAAACAACGTGAAAAACCGCGAAAATCCCAAAATATGTCTGAATGAACCACGGAAATCCCAAGATTCGAGTGAAAAAAATCGTATAAAAAGCGATTCCAGTTAAAATAACCGCGTAAAAAGCGATTTCAGTGTACACTGGGTATGAAGCGTTGACTCTTCCTTAATCGAATGGTCCAAGAAAATTGAAAATCCACCGAGAAACGGCTGAGATATTAACAGTCAAAGTCTATCATATTTTCGTGACGTTTTTCGATTTTTTGCAATCGTAAAGTGTACCCCATTAATAGAAAAGACAGACGTAGTTCTACGTCAAAAATCCCGGAAACGTCATGAAATATTTATGAAAGGAACAAACACATTAGAATATTTTTTACCACGTTCATACCGATAAAAGTTGTATAATTGAGATTCCAGCTCGATAGCGATTAGCCAACCTAGGCATGCAAGTCTCTTAATAAAAATAATAATAATAATAAGACAGGGGAACTGAACTGTTCCATTTTGCATCTCACTGAACATATATTCATCTCATCGCAAAACAAAGAAGTACAGCACCAAACTCGTCGCTTTTTTTTGCTAACAAGCTAACTGGTGAAAAAATCACAAAAATGAGAAACAAATCAAATTCCTTCTCATTGCTTTGTCTTTGATGGGATGGAAATAGGAGCTATGGGTTGAAGTGCCGAACCGTTCCCCTATTCAACTATTTTATAAATCGTTATTATTTATTGTTGAATTTCATCAAAATGAGACTGCTTATTTTATCAGTGTGAAGTATTTTGTTCGTTTTGCCATCTATGCGAGAATAGCATTAATCTCTCAAGTTTATAATCGGGTTCAGCTAGTTCCCACTAGGTGGCGACTCAATCGGTTTGCTATAATATTTTAGACATACAAGCGAAAAAGACTATCATGGTTGCAGTTGTCAAACGAAACGTCACAATCGGCTTGTTTTCATTCTTGTTCGCGTCTTTCGTTCGGGGAACGTTTGGTTAAAATTTGATACGGAAAAGTGACTGAATTTCGGCCAGGAAAATGTCGTTCAAAGGCTCCAAAGTGCAAAAGGTGATGGTTCAACCCATCAACCTGATCTTCCGCTACCTGCAGAACAGATCCCGTGTCCAGGTTTGGCTCTACGAGAACACTCACCTCCGAATAGAAGGCCATATCGGTAAGTATCCTACTTGCGGCATCCTGAGCATAACCTCAAACTAAATTTTGGAAGTACACCAAATTCTATTTTTACGCGATTGTTTCGGAGTTGGTGACTACATTTTGTTTGAAAAATATTCATTGAATTATTTTATCCATTCCTTCCAGTCGGTTTTGACGAATATATGAATCTGGTGCTGGACGAGGCCGAGGAATACAACATCAAGAAGCAAAATCGACGTCCACTGGGACGAATAATGCTCAAAGGCGACAACATCACCCTGATCCAGAATGTGGTGACGAACTGAGCGAGATTGGAAGGCGGGAAACTCCTGAATGATCAATGTTTTACGAATAATTTAATTTCACAACAATAATTGATGTTTCTCATTGAAGAAAACAATTTTTCAGAGTGTGATGGACGATGAACTCTTAGTGTAAGCTGTGAGCCGCTGCTGTATAATATAAATAAAAGTGAACTAAACGAAAAGGATTTAGTGTTCAATGTTTCAACTCCGAAAAAAAAATCTTTTTATCCGTGATTTTTAGCAGTGCTTTAAACCATTTTGGAATACTTTTAGGTGCAAAATTTGCCACACCATTTTTGGAGAAATGCATCACCTACATCGCAGAAAATGCATCGGAATGCGTAAAGACAAATGCTTTTCTAAATTTAACCAAGGAAGGATTGATTCAGGTCATTTCCTATGATAATGTAAGTATTTTTTGTTTAATTTTTTTCAAATGCAACATTTTTGAAAATAATCAAATTTCATTTTTTGTTTGCATTTAAATTTTTAAGAGATTTTTATTTCTTATCTTAATTAAAAATTTCCTACTTTTCCAGCTTGGCTTAGAGGAAGAAGATGT
>NW_026941784.1:0-15999 GCF_024139115.2 Armigeres subalbatus
TCGATGAGGGTATTACTCGCTCCCCCATCTTCGTTGAGCATCATTCGGTCTTCCAAGAAATTCCATTTCTCATGATTCAAAATACCATGACTTAATTTGTTCCACGTTCTGGGCTGGCACTTTTGTCTTTATTACGGTGCATTTTTCATTTTCGTTGATTCAATAAGTACGCTCGCTCTCGCTCGCTCGTCAGACACGTGCGAGTCCTGGCGCCACGTTTCCCGGTGGAACTGTAGGAAGCCTTTGTCCTGGCCCCGCCCAGCTGACTGATGGCTTATCGGCTCTGCGCCATACCCATTGTATTCAGATACGGAGCTGATTTCATCCTTGCTGTATGCAGTAGCTTATTGTAGTGGCGCGATGGAACTGTACGCTATCCCGGCACTGTGGGGCATTGAAGTGGCCAAAATGGAAGGAATGAAATTCATTGGACAACTGGAAGCAAGGTTTTTGATGTCCTCGAATCATCTACATCGTGAAGTTATCATGGACTGATAGTACAGGCTTCTTCCCTAAGATGCGGAGGGTGGTGTGGAGTATATTTCACTACAGAAGCCGTAGAAAATATTTTCACTCCAGAGGACTTTCCTAGCAGAATTTTGGAGCACATTGGTAAGCGACCTGCAAATAGCCTAAACTTCCATTGAGGGAAACGAAAATAGATTTTGTTGTGATTATGTAAATCACTCTTGTTGGTACTGATGAACATTGTAAAAGTCTAAGATACCGAACTTTTTTTAAACTTTATTAGAGCGATTTTTTTTTATCTGATTTTAAGTTCATCATTTCTCACAGAAATCACGTTCATTCAATAAATTGATATGAACTTATAGAGCACTTTTATTGGGGCAAACATGCGGACACCATAATCGATGGTGTATAGTCGATAGAAACACTTCCTCCACGGGAAGAGTACCCGTTTTTATCCCAACAGATTTTTGAAAGCGCTCTTGGAAGCTTTGGCTCATACATTTAACAGCGTTTTTTTAGATTTTCTTACAATATTGTATGACAAACCCACCAAAATCTGTATATTTATTTATTTATTTCGTCAACCGACGTAGACTAGTACAAATACATATACATGTTTTTTTTTTTCGTAATGCTATAGTAGATTATGAAATACAATAAAAAACATTAAAAAAAAAATTTTTTTTTTGCTTAAGTTGTTTGTAATTATGAATTTAAATTATTGAATTTCTTATGTTTGTTTTTTGAAAATATTGTTTAATGTTATGCCGAGACATTGTTAAGTCAATAGCTTCGCAGTGGACATATACGAAATGGCATGGATCTTATTCGAATATTGTATTAGGCATTACGATTTTTCAAGCTTTTTTAATAGCTATACCTACTGCATTTGATCGCATATTTGACAAAACTAGGCATGGGAATGTAAATGATTTCCTAAAAAAATCTAAAAATAACATAAACACTTTTTCTAGTTGATTTCTTGGGCAGTTTTTGAGATCTACATTTTTATCTCGAAATCCAGAGATTTCGCAAATGCCCAGTTAGTATATAGAGAGTTGTAAGAAAATATAAGATCCGCTGGTTGGGTAGCGAGTGCACACAACTTTATCGTGTGAAATCCGCGGCTTTTAAATAATTCCGAAAACATGATGCAATAGTTTTCCGCAAACGGTACCTACATCGCGATGCATCGTGCTACAAATCCAATTAAAAAAGCTGGTCAAAGCAAAACCACGCGAATATTGACGCACTTTTGTTGAAGGTTTGTCGCTTGAGACTTCAATGAAAACTCTTTGGATCGTCGGATGAAGAATGCGTAACACGTCGTCTGTCCATGAAAATCGTGTAAAATCGATTGCGGTGGATACTCATCTACGCAAGGAAAGTTTGTCCGGACCCAGTTCCTGTGAAGTAGGGTGGTCTAACCGGTAGTACCGAAACCGGTAATACCGGTATTACCGGCCAATTTTTGGTACCGAAAATACCGTTATTAGAGACGGAAAATACCGGTATTTTCGGTATTTCAAATTTTGCTGTCAGTATAAAAAATCTCGAATAATTTTCACCTACTTTTATCAACTCAACTGCCTGTAAGGGCTCGTGGGACAAATATTCGGTAACAAGCAGTAAAGACTCATCGAGCATAAAATACATCAATTAAATGCGCGCATGAGTAGCTTTGCCCAAGTAAGCATCATTGACGAAGTTTACGCTACAACAAAAATCGATCAGCATCGTCATTAATCATAGGGGAGACTGGGTAGACTTGATCCCCTTTTCTGATTTCCGATGTATTACAACCAAAAATAAATAAACATACACGATTTCCACACAGACTCTCTAAGAAATATAGTATTTAACTTTACTGATGTATGACAGTTTTTGAATTATTGTTGTTATTGATAAACAATCGATTTTTTGGAGAGCTGTCAAAAATCGACTTTGAAAATATTCGGGGGAAATTGATCCCTCTCCAAGAACTTGCTTTGATAAAATTAGAAAGGTGCCCTCAGATTTTTTAAATATTTTCACTTCAAAATACGCGGAATTATCGAGTAGCTGTGCGTATATATGAACGATTTTTGTTATTGAATTCGAACATACACATGCTATTTTAAAATTTGGGGAGACTTGATTCCCTTTCTATGAGATCTACACAATAAATATTTTTTCCTGCCAACCCTTCATCAAATCCGTCAAATCTACAAAAAATTAGAAGCGTAAGAACAGGTTTATATTTTTTTGAATTTTTTCGTCAATTTTTTGTATGGAAGAATAATGGGGGATCAAGTGTCCCCATATTGAGGCAATAACTTCAAATCCTAATATCTCAAAACTTTGATGGAATGTTGACATTTTCATCAGTACAGATCAATAAGCATATTTATGGCTTGTTGCTGTGAAAAAATGAAAGACTTTGGTCATTGTTATGAAAAGTTGTTCAAATTTTGCGTGGCCAATAAAAAAAATCTTTAGGAAGGTCAAAACATACAAACCGCCCTGCAGAATAAACAAGGTTGTCAATCCAAAGAATAACTCACCACATAAAGGTCATTTGTCTAGAGGATCTATACTAAAAAATACGCTAGAACAAAACTACTTTAGTTCTCGATAAAACAGGGGGTGATCAAGTCTCCCCGGGGATCAAGTCTACCCACCTTCCCCTACCTGTTGCTTTATTATCTTAGCCCTCTGTCAACCTCATGTGACCAGTCGTCCCACGTTTCGCGAGACGCTGCATTTTTCAACCTCGTTTTACAAATTTATTACAATTCATACAACCTTACAAATTAATTACAAATCGAAAAACTACGAAAAACATGATAAAATAATGAATAAAATCAACTACTCCTGACTCGAAATCCGTCCACCGTGGACGAATTTCGAATCAAAGGATCGAAATCCGTACAGCTATTTTTTACCTAATATTTGAATTGAAGCAGTCTGATTGACTAAACTACCACTGTAACTAGTTCGATACGCACCTTGAGAAGCGATTCATTCGATTTGTATTCCGCTTATCTTATGTGATGATCCGCAATTAGCAATTAAACCACAGTTACTTTTGGTAACTCCGCGTTTAGTGGGTGGCGATTTGTTTTTGATTTCTGTTGTAATAATTTTGAAGCCTTTTTTCCATTTCTATGCCCTAAAAGCTTACTATCAAGAATCTGAACAAGATAAGATAAATTATTTCTAAATTAATTATCTTTAACCCCCTTTAATTTAATGATATCTCATCAGGTGGACGGATTTCGGTGCTGTACGGATTACGGTCCCGCACGGTAGGCGTCCCGCGTTTCGCAGGACGCTTGCTGGTCACATTAGTCAAACTGCGAATGACTTTTTCTTTAATGAACATTGTTGATATCGTCGAGAATTTTCCCGCAATGTATGAAATTGTGAAAAAGTATGAGCCGCAGTAGTTCTTTTCCGGAGACCACCTGTGAAAAACGATTTTCTGCAAAAATATGTCTGTTCTGAATTCGGACGTAGCGTTCCAATTTACATAGGAACAATTATCAAATCAAGCCACTTATTCGATGCTTTTAACTTTTAAGGAATAAATCCAAGAGAGACGGTTCAAATACGCCGATCTTTTTCTTTTTGAATAATTACTACGCTACTTTGATTAAGCAAGCGTATGGGATCTTGAAGCGTCTTATGATTCTTGATGCGATCGAAACAGAGACAACGATCATACCTGACGATCGGTACGAAGAAGATGCCTCTATGGATTTTTTTTTTCTGGTTTATCGGTTAAAGAACAAGTAGTGAAGAGACTGTAGCAGAGCAAAGCACTTACGTTGCTGGTGGCAAATACGTTAACGCCAGCATCCTTGCATACAATCCGTAAGGAATTCTCCTACTATGAATCGGACGGAAGGGATTAAGGACAAGTATTTGACACTGATTTTCGATAGTCTTGGAACCATTCGTCCTACTTCGGTTGAACCAGAGAGGGCATTCTCAGTAGTTGCAAACATTGCTAACAAAATCCAATGCGGATTGGGAGATGAGTCGCTCAGTACGTAATGTTTATTTAAGTTTCGCTTTGCCCAGCTCAACAAGCAATGATTTTAACATTTGAAATTTGTCAATAAATATTGTGTTTCATCCAATAGTCCAAATCGAAAGTTTTTCTTTTACCCCCTGAAATTTTCACAAAAACCGGTATTGTACCGGTATTACCGGTATTGACTCCATCAAATACCGAATACCGACCAATACCGACCACCCTACTGTGATGCAATTGTCAATTAATAACTTTGCTGACTAGGACGATATTGATCGCTCCATGTCCTGCCATGTAGTACAGTAATTCGGTCCCAGGCTTGGATAGAACCAGGTTCAATTTGCTCAAAAACCTTCCAGGCATCATGAAGATGCGCCTAATGAATTATTGGCAGTGGCTAATTTTCTACCCACCGCTGCCACATGCAGGCGCTATCGTATATGCGCAAAATAGCCAGCATGAGTTAACCACCAGAAATTTGTATGGCGAAAGGCATCTAAGGCGTGATTTCTCAAAAGTAGGAACTTTTCACGAAAAACTATTTGGTATCAGTTGTGTAGGAAGGTGTCCGCTACTACGCCTACAGAATATTTTTTCGATGAAGGTGCATAATTTCGAGAAATCGAACCTTAGATGCCTTTCGCCATACTGATTTCAGAAAGTTAACTCTTAGTGTGCCGCTGTAAGCACGCTCAAAGCAGGCGATTCATTGCTTACCAATGGGCTTCTAGAGCACTTTGGTAAGCGGCAGCCGAATCTTCAATTGAGGGAAACACAATACAGTCGCCTCCACATCTCGATATTGAAGGGACCATCGAGATAGGGAGAGATCGAGGAATGGGAGGAAAATTGAAATGGTTACTGGATCAAAAAAAGCTCGTTGCTATGAAAAACGACACAAAACAAATGTCGTTTTTTGTTTTTAATATGTTTGTTATTGTCCAAAGATGGTCTAGTAGCCTAAAAATTTGAACACATCGAAATAAGGAGAGAGAATCCGGAACCAAATATGATCAGAAAACATTGAGATAGAGAGATATCGAGATAGGAAGGTTATCGAGATGTAGAAAGCCTAAATGTATGTAGATTGAAGAGACTGAGGAAACCATCGAAAATGTAAAGTTTTACGGTGACCAAAACCCCACCAAAAGAACAGAAATCATGTTGCAAAATACAGTGAACTCTCCATAACTCGATATCTCCGTTACTCGATATTCTCTAAGTCGAAGTTATTTTCCAATGCATTTTCACCTCGCTAACTCGATGTTGTCAGAAACAGTTACATGCAAGCTATAGTTAGAAGCTAGAAGTGAAAAGTGATAAGCGAGAAGTGAGAAAAATAAGAAAGAAGTGAGAAATGATACTTGCCCCCTTAGATAATTATTGAGAGGGAAAAAGTGCGTGCACCTCCCCCCCTAAGGTTGGCGCCTATGGTGTGTACAGATCAAAACATATTTCGGATCACACGACCGCTTTGCTAACTAATCAAAATACGATCAATCACGTAATCAACACAGAACTAAATTCTCGTATCCCGCAAAATTTCAGAGGGGGATTATGTGCCAATCCGAAGTGTAAAGTGAAAAGTGAGAGGTGAGAAATGAGAAATGCGAAGTAATAAGTGAGTAATAAAATTAGAGGTGAGAAGTTAGAAATTTGGAGTGCGAAGTAATGGTGAGAAGTGAAAAGCAGAGCTGGCATTTCCTCACACACTGTGCACAATGAGGTGATTTTAATACACACCACAGAGAGTGACGCTATTACTATATACGCTAGAGAACTATTTGGGCAGCACCCCCTATTCCCGTCAGCAACGTTCATTACTCGAGCGCATTACAACCGAATTACTTGTTTTTTAGTACATGGTTAGTTTCTGTCGATATCTAGTGATGTACAAATAATCAAGCCATTTGGTTGGAACGCGGTCGAGTTATTAACGTTGTGGACGGGAATAGGGGGTGCAGCCCAAATGGTCCCGCTCCCTAATATTGTTTTCCATGATGCTCGCAGAAATACTTTGGAACACAAACATATTTCGGCGGAATTTCAATAAAATTTAGTGCTCCATGATAAAAAGTATAACATTTGCAAATAAGGATTGCATGAAGAAGAAGAAGAAGCCAAAATATGACATTTGAAAGGAACCGCACGGGAAAGCAAACGGTGAAATTTTGAAAACGCTTCTCAATAATTCTAGAAGCAATTTAGATATAAGCGGTTAAGGGTAGTTCACCTAAAGTGACGACGATCAAATAATAAAGGTGAATCAATATTTCGACGGCAAACACACGAAAACCCGTTATCAGAGCAGGAGTATTTTGGGCATAATGCATCAAGAAAAAATGTGGCACTGAAATTAAATAATGTAACTTTATATAAGTTCCATGTTTGCTTCGATTTAATATAATGAGATTACCTAATGGAAATTGTATTAAGAAATTGTCAGTAACACATTTTAAAGCGACAGGTGTGGCGTAATAATGTTGGTAATACGAAGGCTTCTGAATAGTTTTGCCCACAGACATCCCAAAAGTAAGCAAAAACAAAAATATCTTATTACGCATAAAAAGTATCAACAGCTACGTTAAACTTTAACAATGTTTATTTTCATTCTGTTCGATTCACCGTTATATCATAACTCATTGAGGAGCACGGTGTGTTTATTTCATCATTAATTTTAATTAATTAATTTAATAAAATTTTATCCTCAACGCTTCCTGTCTGCATGCGCTGCAGAGTAAAAACACAAAGAGGCCTCACTGCGTTGAGGAAGAGAAAAAACCCAGATTAATCCACCTACAGTGAGATTTTGACCCTTCCTTAGTTATAAGGAATTTTTTTCCAGACTCCAGTATTTAAAACGAGATAAAACTACTCAGCTTCCCACGGCGATTTACCGTGAAAGTGACAAAATAATTGCCTACCCAAAGGCGGATGTAATGGGTTGAGTGACAACTCAACGAATGATAACCCAAAAACTCAATAGCGTTCAATAATAACATATATTTCGCCTTATGAATGCCTAATTTGGTAAAACTAAACTTGTTCAATACCTTAAAAATGAGCGAGATTTTGATGGTAGTAAATTTCAGAATTTGCGCACATACGCACACATACATGCATACAAGTGATCTATTAGTGTCTCAAAATATGCTCACATTTGCTATCTAGCTTCCACTGAAGAAATTTTTGAAATCCCTTTCAATTTTTACGTTTTTGCTTTTCTGAGAAGATTTTTTTGTGCATGCTTCTATATGTTCCTCAATTAAAATCATTTGTTTCTTTGAAACAAATCAGAAAAATGGGCATAATTCCATATCATATCATTAGTTATAATTATATTTTCAATGTCAAAGTGAATTTGTTTCAAATACCATACATTTTATTTATTAATTCACGAGATTTCTTGATAGATTAATACGTAACACACCTGCGTAACGCATACAAAGTGAAATTATAGACACTTCCGAAGGAAGGGTCAAAAATGAGCGATAATCGAAACACATTCTCTCCACACTCTTTTTTTGGAGTGCGAAAGACACGCACATTTCGACTACTCTGAAGAGTATGCCAGCCCTGGTGAAAAGTAAGAAATTGAAAGTGATAAGTGAGAGATGAAAAGTCAGAAGTGAGATATAAGAAGTTATAAGTGAGAAGGGAGAAGTGAAAAGTGAAAAAGTAGAAGTGTGGAGTAAGAAGAGAGTATGAAGTGAGATGAGGGAGATGAGAAGCGAGTTGTGCAAAGAGAGAAGTAAGAAGTAAGTTGTGAGAAGTGAGAAATGAGAAGTGAGAAGTGAGTGGGAAGAAGTGAGAAGCAAGGACCGAGGAACGAGAACTGTAACAGCAGTAAGCAATAACTTGCGTGCTCGCGCCAAAGCGGCGAGCTTACGTTTTAAATTACGCCTCAGTATACTGCGTTACAATTCTAACGCTACTAGAGGCAGCAATCTTCCTATATGCGATTTGCTTCTAACCGCTGCCCAACTGTTATACAGTTGTTTTGATACTCGTCAACTCATCACTTGGTTCCAACCGATTAATCATCTGATGAGTCTTTTGACAAAGAACGTTTCCTCTTTAACAAATTTAATAGTTTAGATCTCTCGAAGTCTGGTCGTCGAAGAATACAGTTCAATTTAAAGTAGTGCTAAGTGTAGGAAAGGATAAAAGGTAGGCTAACTTAATTAAAGCGGTTCGTGGCTTGAGATAAAGGTTTCATTTGATGAACTTAGGATTGTGATTTTTGAACGAGTACCTTGGCTCCGTAAGGGCCGCAGTGGAGTCAGCAGGCAATCGCCTGGCCAATTGAACCGGGAATAAAACGTGGCCGCCTTAACCCTGAAACGACACCCAGTGCTTTGGGGTAATAGTGCGAAGGTGAATTGCAGTGGTAGGGAACCAGCATTCCGTCGGTAGCCAATCGGGGTTCCGAGTATCAGTAGCGAGTGGTGTTTCCGCAACGAGTGACAGTTATCGCAAGTCGACACAGCGTAAAGTTTTTCCCGACGTCGTTCGGTTTCCGAGCCAAGCCAATCCGATCATAGCCGGCATCGGTGGGTTACGAACAGTGCCACTTCTCCAGTTCCAACGCCGACCTACGGAAACAGCATCAGCCTGAAGTTATACGGCACAGGCAGTAATCGCTGCCGGCGCAAGTTGCACGTTTTTTTTTCAACCGGCAAACAGAGATGTCCATCTCCTCAGTGTGGTGAAAAGAAATTTTAAGGTGATTATACAATCAAGCCACGTGGTGAATTTCAAATTCACCACACGGTTTTCTACTCCTATAATCAAAAGTTCAAATCTAGCGTAATAATTTTCGTACAATGCTGAAATTAAAGTCGATTGTTTAGCACAAGTAAGCAAACGATCTACGGATATTTCATCCCCATGGGCATTGTAGTTCTCTCAATTCGTGCTCTTGAAAAATGACAAGAAAAAGCACGTGGTTTGCAAGATGGCCGATTTGTGGCTTTGTTGTATAACCACCTTAATACACTCACACGCACCGTTGCATTTGAACAGGAGCGCGCCTCTTACGTTTGAATTCAAGACAAAATTTTCAAAACGACTTATCTGCTTTTGTAAACAAAGATTCAAACGACGATTTGACGAATCTGATAGCTCTCCCACGCAAACCAACACCATCAACAGGTAGCGGAAACCTTCGCCTACCTATTGGTGGTGTTGTTTTGCGTGGGAGAGCTATCAGATTCGTCAAATCGTCGTTTGAATCTTTGTTTACAAAAGCAGATAAGTCGTTTTGAAAATTTTGTCTTGAATTCACCACAGCTTTGGAGAAGTGTGTGATAAAAGAAGATCGAACAAAATTAACGGAGCGCACAATCAACAGCAGAACAGTGCAGTGTGGAAAAAGGGCCTAAAACGCACTGCAGTGAGCGCTGATAAATACGCAGCCGCGCGCACGGCCGTGTATACGCGCCGGTGGCATTTCTGTGTGAATATTACTGCTGAGCTAATAGAATTAACCGAGCAGTTCGTAGCGAATTTTTTTAGGAATAAATATTGAATGTTCTTAAGTCTTATGTTTTTTAGCTTAATCCATTTGCATGTAAAGCATTATGATTGCCCTAATGAATTATTTTCTCACACGGCACTTTTTCGGTCATACGAAAAATCTAATTTTACTGTAAATTTACAAATTCTATAACTGTCGTATAATGCAAAGCAAGTGGGTTGGACAAGACGCTTGAATTAAACCCGAATTAAACGTCTAAACACCTCCATTCAACTCACTTGAACGAAAAGCATCGCGGAGCTTCGTGGAATAAAAACCGAGTTTAAACAAATGTATTCATGATCCCCTTCGATGCAGGGCACTACAGAGAGCATGCACGCTATGTTGACTGGACAATTAGTGGACATCAAACCTTAGAGGAGTGTACTAAAGCGCAAAGGCCTGCCGAGAGTATTAATCATTTTCCCACATACATATCAAGAATTTGGAAATTACAATGAATAGTAAAATTCACGTAAATTTCACTAGTATCACCAATCACATAGAAAATTAATCTATTTTACGATTCTTGCGACTGACATACTGCGACTCCATACTCAGGTTTTCAGGCAACGCGCAACATTTTTGTTGAATCCCAAGCATCTGAGCAAGTGCCATAGTGCCTTTCGTATCACGACCAAGTTTTCTCGAATTTAGCTAATAAATATGGGGTAAATTGGTTCGGTGTTACATTTTGGGTAAATTATTTTAATTTTGGAATATTTCCAAAAAAAAAAAAATCATTGTCCATGTTAAATTATGTGTGCAACAAACTTCACTGCATTTGAATAACAATCCTTCTGTAATTTATGATATTGAATTTGGAAACTAAAAACTCGCTTGAGAAATCACATCAAGTCACCCAATAAAAAAGCCAAAAATGGCAATGTAGGGAATCAGCCGGCATTCCCTACATATTTACATATTTAAGTTCCAATGCAAGTAGCTGTAACATAAATTCTCGAGTGGGCACAACGAAGGAGTACAGACTACAGAGGAATTTTGGCAAAAAAATGTTGCTATTTATAGTTTTTCAGCCGGTGCCGGGAATACCACCCGCAATCCCATATTTTTTTTATCAAATCTCTTCGAAGCCTACGGAAATTCCATATATGTACAGTGGCCTCGAATACCTACAGGGTGGAATTATGTTTGATAATCACAACCTAGGATTCATTACTTCTAGTGATATTTTTAAAGGCATTTTTAAGGTAAGGTTTCATTTACGCATAGAGGGGGCCGTACACAAATTACGTAAGCATTTTTCTGGGTTTTTCAACCCCCTCTCCCCATGTAAGATTTTTCCCACACAAATATTTTTTTTAGTTTATATGGAACGTAAGAAAATGGCTAAGTGGTAGCCATATGTATGACCACCAATCTCGACCATTTAAGTACCGACTGCGTTTTTATTACAAAAACAAATGGGTGAAATTAAATTCAAAACCCTGATAAATCCACCTAGGGGTAATGGTACCTTCCTCGTATATTATAATAATAGTATTTTGGCCATAGCTTTTAACCCATAGTCTGTATTTGGATTGAATAAACAGACCCCATTCGATTTTGGCAACACGTTCGGAAAATTTATGTTGCCAAAATCGAATGATTTTTGTTTTCTCATGATACTTCAACATTTCTTCACTTTTTGTGTAGCTACACACATTGTGACCCTTCTTAACGCTAATTTAGAAATCTTAACGATTAAACAAAAAAAATTCACGCTTTTTGACGTAGGATTACGTCTTTCCGGAACATTGGGGGGTCATTCTGCAGTTTCAAATTTGAGACCGTCACGAAAAGTGGTCAGGAAGTATGGGATAATAACTCAGCCGTCTTTCAACCGATTTTAAAGATTTTGGTGTTAATCGATCGACGAACTCTTTAAGATTTTGCTCAGCTATCGAAAAAATGCATTCAAAGTGCTGAACTATTGAAAAATTGAATTTTACTAGGCACTGAAAATCGGTAAACCAACCAATCGCGTATGGGCATCGCAAGCACAGACATCAAATCGTGCAACCTACGGGCTCGACTCCAATCCTCAGTTCAACTAAATTTTCTCGGAGAGCGGGCACAACGATGACGCCCGTAGGAGCAGTCTCAGCAGAAAGTGGAACATCGAGAGGCCATCGCTAAAAGCAACAATCTTCGGACTATCGTTTAGTTACTGTTAGTGGCGCATTTTGGAAAGAAAACCGGTTCTTCTCAGGACCAAAATTTTATGAGAAGATAGAGTTGATTGCAAAATGGCAGCGATTACGGTCCCCGCATACCAGTGGCGTCACTGAAAATGTTTTCTTAATAGTGACCATTTAGCAGAAAAGTGAAATTTTTACGCAAGATACGGACTATCGTTTGTTTGCTATGATTGATTAGAAAGGCGCATTGTGGATCAAAATCAATTCTTGGCAAATGTACTATTGAGAGGTAGAGCCAAAATATTTTCTTCAAAGTGCACATCATAACCGCTTGGCGACGGTAGAAAGTTGGAATCTGCTATCTATTAAAAGTGCGGGAATTAAACAATGATGACGTCTCACATCATTGAGTTGCGTCAAATGAAATTTTCCCAAGATTCTGATTTCGGCGTACTTGCTGTTTATTATTGGAAAGGCGCGTCATTGGAAACAAAATCATCTTTTTACACGGGAGAAGGTTGAACCGAGACAAAAATCTGCAAAAAATGCAAATCATAATCGCTTGGTGACGGGCAAAGTTCTTTGGCTGTAGCAGCCGATGCGCTCCTTGCATGGAGACGTTCCAAAACAATGTATTAGGATGGATGACTTCTATCGTGTTCCAGCGGCAAATTCTAAATTGGCTGACAGTGGCATCAGTAGTGGAAATTCATTACAAAATTTTGATTTCCGGCGTGCACGGTACGAAAATTCCTCTCCTCTTTGAGTGAGACTGTGGCCCTGAAAAGGGCCGTTTTAAAATGAAGCTACTTCCTCGTTCATTCATTAGGAGCTGACTTACTTGGTGACGACTTTGGAACCCTCCGAAACGGCGGGCTTGGCCAGCTCGACACGCACGAAGATACTCGACGCCTTCGATGAGACGCCCTTCTTCTCAGCCTTTTCACCGTCGGTGATTTCTGGTCGGCGCTGCGATGTAATTGTCCTGCCGAATTTCCGAGAAGTAGTAGTAGTAGTTTATTACTACTGATGAGACGCCCTTGATGTTTCTTCTCAGCCTTTTCACCGCCGGTGATTTCTGGTCGGCGCTGCGATGTAATTGTCCTGCCGATTTTCCGAGTAATAAATTGTCCTTCCGATTTTCCGAGAAAATCAGACTTCGGCTGGTCAGAATACGTTTGCATGGACTTCGAGGCCCCGCCCCTTTGAGCGCCGTATCATTGGCATCGGCTTGCTTGCTCCGCCTTTCTTTCGTTCGATGCCAATGCATTCGTACATAACAAGGGCCTCTTCTTCTCCTTCTTCTTCTTCTTCTTTTACAAATCAAATTGCAAATTATGATCGCTTGGCATCGGCTTGTTTGCTCCGCCTTTCGTTCGTTCGATGCCAGTGCTTTCGAACATAACCAGCGACTCTTCTTCTTCTTCTTTTACTTCTTAAAAGTGCAAATTACAATCGCTTGGCGTCGGCAGCAGCGCAAGCGCTCTTCGGAGGGGGATGCTGCGAAAATTGATTCGCATGATGGCGTATGTCGCGTTTTAGCGGTAACTTATCGAGCGGCTGACATTGGGGTCGGTAGCTATGAAATGATTTTTTTTCTAGATTCTGCTTCGGTTTTGTTGCTGCTTGTGATTGGGAAGGTGCATTACTGAAAACAAATGGGTTCTTTTCAGAATCATTATTTCACACGAGAGAAGATTGAGCCGAGACAAATGTTTTTCAAAGTACAAATCATAAGCTTTATTGCTGCTTGTGATTGGATAGGCGTATTGTGGAAAACAAATTGGTTCTTATAATAACTATCATATTACATGGGAGTATTTTGAGCTGAGACGAATTTTCTGCAAAGTGCAATTCATAATTGCTTGAGAGCAACAGAACAACGCCGTATTTAAATAAATATGAAAATTGCTAACATTTGAGTAAATTTTCAATCGAATATCATCTCTAATCCCAGCACCTACTAAACAGGGGTATTCTTGAAATAAACATTTTCTCACCAGGTTCAACTTGGCATTCAATATGCATGCATTCTCTAGCACAGACATCACTTTTCAATAGCTAACGTGATGCAATTTTCATATTTTTTTCGATATACAGTTAGTGTCTCGTATCACATCGGTGAAGTGAGAAACATTAGTTGTGCTTAGAAGAAGTTTATTCGATACTAGTGAATACAGTGCGATGTCGCAATACTTGGCAGCGAAGTATAAACGCAATTCCAGGAAGCGTGAAAGGGATCAACAATCGGACGCACCCTCAAAGCTTCCAAGGACGGACGCTGAACGGGCACGGAGTTATCGGGCCAAGTTGAAAGCGGTCAAGGTAGTACGTCGTCGGCTACCGGTTGGGACGCTGGCGAAGGGCCCTCAACTCGAGGTAGGAAGTTATTATTAGCAGCAAATGTGTAAATACATATCAATAATGTGAACTAATCTTCAAATTCTATGATGACAGTATAGAAATTTTGCATTTTATCATTTTATATAGCAGATTTATCTATAAATGTGAAATTATCAACGAATATTTTCTATTACCTATTTTCTATTACGAATACCTCTATTTCTCTTTGCTTGTCGTCGAATGTATTACATTGTTATTACACATAATTTATATATTATTTTCAATAAATGTAGCATTGACAACATGGTAAGTACTTTTAACGGCTGAAGTTCTTCAAGTACTTCGAAATATATACTGCAAATGTTTACTTATTAGCTTATTTAGCCTGAATTATTTGTTGGGTTTTTATAAATCGCTAAACGATAAATGGAACAATATAATTCCAATCCCAAAAGTCCAAAAGTTCTTAGATATTCAATTTGTTAATATAGTTCCGAATTCATTCACTTGGTAGGTTACATTAGCCTGCCAGTAGAGTTGAAATCACACAATCGGTAAGATTTGGTCCTTTGACTTGATGTTGAATTAAATTTGCAAATCGATTGTGTTTGAATTTTGCATTCATGTATTAATGGATAAAATTTGAACCGAATTTCTATTTTGTCTTGAGTTTGAATTTCGATATATTTTTCGGACATATTATTTAATTGTTCTGAATTTGAGTATGATTCGGATTAAATTTGAATTAAATAGTTGGAGCTTCTCAAATATTATTTTTATTTAATGAATTATTGGGTCGTATTAAATCTACGGTGTCTTTCACTTGTTTATTATTTGATTCAATTGCATTTTGAATTTAATATTTGGAACAATAACATATTAGATTCCAGCGAATCGCAAAATTTTAACAAATAGATTTTTATGACATAAAGTTAAGATTTACTTAAACTTTTGGATAGTGTGTTTTGTACAAATATATCCTAAACACATGCTACTTGAATTTTATATTACTATGCTATTGTTGTTTATAGTACGCTTGGCAATAATTTTTCATTTCATCTTTTATGTTTTTAAATGTCTTATTGTACTTGGTACAGTCATTTTAAATGCGAATGCATCTGTCAATTATGTATATCTGTCTGTCAATAAAGATTAATCTTCCCGTGTTACAATTTCTTCGAGTAGAATTCAACTTAATCCGTGCTGATACGGTCGTAAACTCTGATCATGAAGATTCCGACGCCGGTGAAAATGTTGTGATGCAGTCCGCAAGAGCAGATGTCGATGATGAGCGTGGTGACTTTGAAGAAAACGTGTCTGCTGTCGATGATGATGGCGAACATATTTCTTCGCTTTTAACACAAGACAAACCCAATTTCGAACGGGCTGATCAGGAGCTCCAGAAACGTTTCGTGGAAAACGATTTCGGTTGCGCTTGTGATGTGTGTGCTAGAATCTGGTTCAGGAATGATTTGAAACCAATCTCCGACTCAAATGCTGCCGTGTTA
>NW_026941785.1:0-18973 GCF_024139115.2 Armigeres subalbatus
TAATTGGTATCATTGAGTATTTTCAGGATGTGGGCACGGAAAATCAAAATCCCGGCCCCATATAAAATGCACGGCGACCAAAATCCTGCGGAAAATTTTCCTGAGGTGTAAGGTAGCCTTTAAAGAGCTTCGATTTTGTGTAAATTGTTTCAGCAACCGCCATGTTGTTAATTGTTAATTTCAACCCGGGCAACAAGAATCATAACTTCTTCGAGGGTAGATACAGGAAGCAGTGAATCAGGACCTTAGCCGGGACTTAGTCAAGTAGTTGGGTACAATTTCGGAAGTAGGTTATTTGGTCCATCCTACCAATCCTGTCTCGATGGAAGCGTCCGGGCCAGAGGGGTTTCGTATTCCTAGCAATGATTTGAAATCGAATAGAACGAATAGAAGAAAAGAAGGTGGGGGTGAAAAATTCATTTTCAGTGCAAAACAAAAACAAACCGGCTGGCTCTCCCATACTGAAATCCAAGATGGAAAACCTAGTGGTGTATTCATCTTGGTCCAGCTTATCGCGTCCACTGATCAGGGCCTACTACATACTGCTGTTGCCTATGTTTAGATTGGAGCACCTAGTACTGTATTCATCTTGATTTCTACTTTTATGACTAGTGCGTGTGGGCAGAAACTACGGGTGAAACCGTTCCCATCTGATGTTTCAGTGGTTGGGTCGTTGCCGAGATGAGTTCAAAATCATCCTACTTCATCTTATTATCGGAGTTTCTCCTTACCCCTAATATAACAACGAAATTACCACTTAAGCCGACGGCCGATCCCGGTCCTTCCGCCGCTGCAACCGCATAGAAGACTCGCAGCTGCTGCTGCCTAGGTCCCACCGGAAGTCAAGCCAAGCAAAGCAACATCCAGCCCGTCCATCAGCGAATGGCCACCGCTCTCTCCCCCAGGATTCCGCCAGCAGCAAGATGAGCACCCTCTACCACGGAGGATTCCGCTCCGCTCTACCCGCTGGAGCAGCTGGCTCCGATATTCAGCCAACTTACGGGTCGGCTTCGAAGCTGCAAATCCCGGTTCGACCAGATTTACACTCTGGGCCTTTTCGTAATTGAAAATGGCTATTAGGTTGGGTCGGGTCTGGATTGGCTCAAGAGCAAAATCGTCGAGCTCAGCGTTTTCCTTCAGGAGAAGGAGATTGGCGCGGCTTTCATCACCGAAACCCACCTGAAGCCCGAGGTAAGCGCAACAACTCCGGGTTTTAGGCTGGTGAGGTTCGATCGAACAAGCTTCAGAGTGGGAGGAGTGGCAATCGCCTTGCGGTACAACATAGCCTGCCACCTACTGCTGGATTTCAAGCTCAAAATCATCGAATCCATTGGAGTGGAAGTCACCACATCCGTCGGAGTCGTTACGTTCATCGTGGCTTATTGTCCCACACAAGCCAAAGTTGACACGTCAGCCGAACTACGAAGGGATATAGTGAAGCTTACTCGGCGGCAGGTGCAGTTCATCATCGCTGATGATCTGAACGCAAAGCACCAATCGTGGGAAACACCGTCTCAAACCGGAAAGGAGTCGTATGATCCAAGGACGAGATCCAAGGGCCAAAGGCCACTACACCATTCTGAACCCTGACAGCCCTACCCGGTTGACACGGTTCGGGGTCCATGCAACACTCGACATCTTCATCACGAACATGAACGGTCACGTCTCCCAGCCGGTCGTCTTCCAGAAACTCAGCTCGGACCACTACCCGGTAATGGCGGAAGTTGGAACTTCGGTGAATCGGCACGAGCTAAACCGGCGAAACTACCACCAAGTCGACTGGGGTCGGTTTCAACGGTGCGTGGACGAGAACATCGATTACCAGCGGCATCCGGTGTCATCCGAAGACGTCGACGAGCAGCTGCACGTCATCCCCAGGAGGCGCTCTTCTTAGCCCGCGAGCAGAATGTACCAAAGGCCCAGCAGGTGAGCAACACCCTGACAATTGATACATTCACCAAAGATTTGATCCGTCAGCGAAATGCCACTCGCAGACAGTACCAACGGCTGCCTGCGCTTAAGACCCGGTGCAATCGCATGACTAAAATTATCCAAGCCAGAATGGTGGACCTCAGAAATAGTGATTTTTTCAATAAGATCCGCGCTCTCCCAGACTGTGCTAAGCCGTTCTGGAAGTTGACTAAAATTCTAAAATCCAAGCCTCGGCTCATTCCACCTTTGATCCCACTAGACAACAATGACAGTGAAATGGGCCAACGAGACTGACTACCTTGGCTTGACCCTCGACAGCAAGCTTATTTTTCGGCAACAGGTTGACAAGACGGTGACAAAGTGTAACGTTTTGTTGAAACTGCTGTACCCTTTGATCAACCGCCTGTCGTCTTTATCCCTGAAAAAAAAAAACTTACTGTCTACAAGCAAATCATCTTTCCCATAATCGAATACGGCATGCCGGTCTGGGAGAGCTGCGCTAAAATTCATCACCTAGAACTCCAAAGAGTACACAAAAAATTCCAAAGGAGGATCATGAACAACCCTCCCGGAACACGAACTTCTGAGGTCCACCGTCTTCAGTACAAGAACGCTTCGGATTATTGTAAATATTTGTTCAAATAGTAGTTAGGTTATCAAATTTTAAAAATTAACCGATGCGTCTTTTAGGCTGTCTTTAAACAGAGATAAACTTTTATAAATTAAAATTAAAACAATTAAAGTTAGAAACTATACTAAAGATGAAGGGCCAAGAGGCCAACCACTTGAAATGCTATAAAAATAATGTGTACGGCAAAAAATAGAAAATAAATTAATTATAACTAATAAAACACTTAAGCCATTCAAAACTGCACGGTTGGAAATTCTAGAGTGGGTTGATTTGGCCGACCTGCACTTCAATCTGCCAACTCACAGGCGGTCACACCCTATTGTACAAGTTATCAATGAACAATTGGACGATGAACTTTCAAGGTTCTGGCAGTTGGACGGTTACGGTCAAGGGCGGATCTGTGGTGAAGAAAAACAAAGGGCTGAAGAACATTACACGTCGACGCATTAGCTGGCCGGTAACGTACTCGCTCTGCCTTTTAAGAATACAGTTTTTTAACTTTGCAATTCCAGCCATATGGCACATCGCAGGTTTCTTTTGCTCGAAAAGTGACCAGCCAAGGATCATAACTTGAAATCTGAGTATCAGAATTATGCCTTGGGGCAAAAGGAGAAAGTCGGAGCCTTCAATTCCGCTGAACCATCCAACGAAAAATGTTATTGCATCCCGCATCATGCTGTGCAACGACCGGAAAGCAACACAACAAAAGTGCGGGGAAATTTTGATGCCTTGATTACGGTACAACCTGCGCACCATACCAGGCCATTCGAACCTTAATCCCAATTTTTGAAGATGAAGCCAACAGTTTTCCGTTAGCAGCACAATTGGGAAAGAAGTCTGTCTACGTCGATGGTGCACGTTTCGATGCAGAAACGGTCGAAGAGCTCCTGCGGCGTAAGCAGTTCGAAGCTCGCCAAAGCTGGCTTTGAATTGCACAAATGGTGCTCGAATCGAGAAAAGGTTTTTGCGAATCTTCCTGCTGACAAACTTGAGCAGAAAGTTCTGTTCAGCGAATAGGCGGTACGAAAACGTTCAGGTTGACTTCACTCTCAAAAAATCTTCGGCTTCGAAACTCCGTCGGCAGCATTCAGCCAAAAAAATCCAACAAAACTAGGATTCGCCGGCCCAGTGGTAATAAAGTGGTCTAACCGGTAGTACCGAAACCGGTAATTCCGGTATTATTTATTTATTCAGATTAAGGTCAAAGTGGCATGTTCGGTATATAAAAGTCTTCTCCATTCGGCTCGGTCCATGGCTACACGTCGCCAACCACGCAGTCTACGGAGGGTCCGCAAGTCATCTTTCACCTGATCGATCCACCTTGCCCGCTGCGCACGGGTTACTGTCCGACATTCTGGCTACGTGCCCAGCCCACCGCAGTCGTCTGATTTTCGCGGTGTGAACGATGGATGGTTCTCCCAGCAGCTCATGCAACTCGTGGTTCATTCGCCTCCTCCACGTACCTTCCGCCATCTGCATCCCACCATAGATGGTACGCAGCGCTTTCCTTTCGAAAACTCCATTGTCATCCACGAGCATCGTCCAGGTCTCGTGCCCGTAGAGGACTATACCGGTAATACCGGTATTACCGGCCAATTTTGGGTACCGAATATATCGGTATTAGAGACGGAAAATACAGGTATTTTCGGTATTTCATATTTTGCTGTCAGTATAAAAAAATTCGAATAATTTTCACTTACTTTTATCAGCTCAACTGCCTATAATCGCATATCTGTCCCATATAAACAGGAAATCCAGCATAGATGGGACAAATTTTCGGTAACAAGCATAAAACACTCATCGAGCATAAAATACAACAATTAAATGCGCGCATGAGTAACTTTGCCCAAGTAAGCATCATAGTTCTTTTCCGGAGACCACCCTTCTGAATTCGGAAAAAATTGAAAACGCTGAAATAATGCAAGTCCTGGAACCCGTTCAAGCTGTTGTGGAACTACTACTCGGTGAGTTCAGCACTCTATATGAAGCCGATGTGGCGTTCCAATTTACGTTGGAACAATTATCGAATCAAGCCACAGAAATTTCCATCCCTATTTCAATGCTTTTAACTTTTAAGGAATAAATCCAAGATAGACGATCCAAATACGCCGATCTTTTTTTTTTTTTGAATAATTATGCCGTGAGGCAATGATTTCACGTGGAATAATGCCAAGTGAGCTCCAATCCGCGATACTCTGGTGGCGTGGATCGAGGTGTCAGGTCATTAGGCCGAATGGCCATTAGGCCGAATAGAACGTAAGAAGCGAAACGTGACAAATGAGAAGTTTTCCTTCTAGCTTCTTTCTTCTTCATTCTTACTTCTTTCTTAATTCTTACTTCCTTCTTCATTCTTCTTCCTTGTTTTTCGCTGTTTCTTCTTCCAGCTATGCTCTACTTCTTTATTTTTTCCTTCTTACGTTTTCTTCTTTCTCCCTTTTTCTTCTTCCTTGCTCCCTTTTCTTTTTTTCATTTTCCTCCTTCCTTTTTCCTTCTCTCTTCTCCCGTCTTCCTTCTTCCTTTTTCCTTTTTCCTTTTTCCTTTTTCTTCCTTTTTTTTTATTTTTTCTTCATTCTTCATCCTTAATTCATCCAACTTCCTTCTTCCTTCTCCCTTCTTCCTTCTTCCTTCTCCCTTCTTCCTTCTCCCTTATTCTTCTTTCTGACTTCCTTATCCTTCTTCCTTCTTTTTCCTCTTTCCATCTCCCTTCTTCCTTCTTCCTGCTTTCTGCCTTCTTTCTTCCTTTTCTTTCTCCTTTTGTCCTTATTCCTTCGTCCTTCTTCCTTCTTTCATTCGGTCTAATGACCGTTTGCCCTAATGACCATTCGGCCCAATGACCTTCGTAATTAGGAAAGCTTTGATCACCGCGTGACTTTATCGAAATTAATTTATTGGCTTTTTTCGGTGATAATTATACTACTCAAAGCGAAAGGGAGTAGATGAAAGTAATGAAGATACAGATTCGATTGACACCGCAAGCGAGCGGCAAGTGTGAAATGAATAGAAACTGAAGATTAGCAGAGGGCCATATTAGAGAACAAGCATTGTTGAAATCGCTGTTATTCTGCCTAACGTCCACCCAGGAACGGCTTGGATAGTGACGTGGTGATCACTGTACCAAGACAGTACCAAGCCCCCAAGGATTTAGCCGAAACGGGGGCCGGGGCCTACAGAATTGGAGGGCCCCAAAATGTGGGTTTTGGTACATAAGATTTAGGGGGGCCAGGACCCACTAAATCCCCCTGAAGCGAATTATCGCACAAATCAAGCGCTTGTTCCAGAATAGCAAAACAAGTTCAGTACAGCAGTTGAAAGGGAGAATACAGCATGCAGCCAAATTGATTCTTGTTCGCCTAGCCCAGAAGGAGGTCTATCGGAAAGTATTCTCACAATTGCAAAACCAGGTGACGACAGAAACAATCTCTCTCATCCCGCTCTCACCATTCATAGACAACGTCATCCTCAGGGTCGGAGGACGTCTAGCTAATGTGTCCTGTTCTTATGATTAGAAACACCAGATGATCCTCCCTCCGAACCATCTCTTCACCAAGCCGATCATCTTATCAGTGCATCAGGTATCAGAACGTCGGCTCAGGAGGCACGTTCCCCTCAATTTGGGAGATTTGTGCCATTGCCTTCACTGGCCTTTCTAATCATTCTTCTTCTTATTGGCATTACATCCCCACACTGGGACAGAGCCGCCTCGCAGCTTAGTGTTCATTAAGCACTTCCACAGTTATTAACTGCGAGGTTTCTAAGCCAGGTTACCATTTTTGCATTCGTATATCATGGGGCTAGCACGATGATACTTTTATGCCCAGGGAAGTCGAGACAATTTCCAATCCGAAAATTGCCTAGACCGGCACCGGGAATCGAACCCAGCCACCCTCAGCATGGTCTTGCTTTGTAGCCGCGTATCTTACCGCACGGCTAAGGAGGGCCCATTCACCTGTCGGGAAAGGAAGTGAAAAGGGGAAAGGAAGAGGAAGTGAAGTTGGAAAGGAGAATGGAACAGGTTTCTGGGGAAGGAGGATACAATAATAATACATACATACGATGCATTTTGTAAAACGCAATGAAACGCGAAGCATAAAATATACTGGATAAAGTCACGCAATGCAAATGCTTATGATATACCATTTATATGAAAGCCAATTATGTAGACTCACACGCATTAAGCTAAGGACTAAAGAGAGGTGTCATAGAAACAGTGAGGACGTAACAATGGATGAAAGTCAAAGACGAAACATAGAGTGCACTGTGAAAAACGCATAATGCGAATCCTTAGAGTAGAGTGGGGCAAGAGTACGCACTTAGTTTTCAATCGATCATGTGGCCCTTATGAAGCAAGCTTCTGCATATCAAATCATACACTCTTCCTTTATGTTACCCAGTGGAAAAAATATGGAAATTATTGAGATTCGTTTTAGTAGAACCTTTATTGCAAGACAAGTGAAAAACGCACTCTTACCCCACCGGTGGGGTAAAAGTGCGCATCGGGTGGGGTGAGAGTACGCATTTATCCAATCATCTGCTTTAAGTATATATTGACACAAATAAGAGTTAATAACATTTAATTGATGTTTAATGAGCATATATTAGGGAATGTTTAAAGATTACGTAACTCTTAAAGCGAGAGGGGGTCCTAAACATGTGCACTTTCATACGAAAAACCATTGAAAAAACTATAGAGGTAAAAATATATATCAGGTTTCGCGTGGCGTATACAAAGTCATTTTCCTTAAAGAAAGTCCACCAATCACGTAATGTAAAATTTGGCTATTTCATCACCCCTCCCCCCTATCTTACACTGTTTGTATGAATCCTCTAAAAATTATATGGATCTCAACACATCTCGCAACCCCTCCCAGCTAAATGTTGCGTAGTTTATGAATGTTTCTTTTTATTGAATGAAATTATCATTTAGATGAAATTGTGTTTTCTTACTATGTTTAGGTGTACAACAAGTCCTAATACAATTTCATTATTTCGCTTCAGTGCTTTGTTCGCTAAGTCCTTTCTAACACACAATTACTTCATCTTATCCTAAAAACTTGTGATAATTTCGAATTCTGTCCCTTTTTTCTTAGTTGTGGATCTTTACGCTTTGGAAGAAGTCTTATTTCGGCCGGAGATACGGGTTAGACATCATAACTTGAAGATTCATATGCGTACTCTTGCCCCACAGCCCCAAAAATTATTCAAGTAATGGTTTTGACTTCTTGGAAAACCAACCGGATTGCTGTTCTGTACTATAAAGTACTCTATACAATAGGTTATCGAAATGGTATAATGTTCACCTGATTGAACGTATATATGGTAATGAAATACTAGTTGCGAAAACACAATTATTTTTAGCAAAATTACCAAAAAGTTATCTAACTCCATATCTCCCTTGTTGTTTATTCAAATCGTTCACAATTACACATGATAATAGTTGGCCAGAATACCTGTCAAACTGATGCGGTGCTGCTAGTTTATCTTTTTTATTACTTCAAAAAATCGAAAACGTACTCTTACCCCACGCGCACTCTTGCCCCACTCTACTCTATAGGTGACAATTTGTTGAAAAACTTAGTAAAAAACAACATATTCATAACCCCACCCTTATTTAACGTCTAATTGAGATTAAACAAGAGTAGCCGAAGCCGAACGTCAAAGACAAAACACAGAGTACACGCATAATGCGAATCCATATAGGTGACAAACACATTGTACATTGTAAAAAAACGCATAATGTGAATTCATATAGGTGACAATTAGTTGAAAAACTAAGTAAAATACATATTCATACCCCACACTCACATTGAGATTGAACAAGAGTAGCCAAAGCCGAACGCCAAAGCAAGACACAGAGTACATTGTAAAAAAACGCATAATGCGAATCCATATAGGTGGCAATTTGCTGAAAACTTAGTAAAAAACATTTTCATAACCCCACTCCTTATCAACCTCACGTTGAGATTGAACAAGAGTAGCCGAAGCCGAACGTCAAGGACGAAACACAGAGTACACTGTAAAAAACGTATAATGCGAGTCCTTTTCTCCTCGAAAATTCCTCTTGGAGCTCCTTCGGGAATTCATCGAGGAATTCTTCCAGGACTTATTTCAGAAATTCCTCCATGCCTTTTTCCAAAATACCTCTTAGAATTAGTTCGGAAATTGCTCCCATAATTCTTTCAGAAATTCTTCCAGAAATTTTTCGGGTAATTCCTCCATGCATTCTTTCGGGATTTCCTTCAGAATTTCATTCATAAATACTTCCAGGAATTTCTTCGAGAATTTCTCCAGGAGCTTCTTAGGGAATTACTTCAGGAATTCTTTCAAGAATACCTCCAGAAGCTCCTTCGGAAATCCCTGCAGGTCTTCATTTGAGAATTCCTCCTGGAAATCCTGCGGAAATTCTTCAAGAAAATCCTTCAAAAATTTCTCCAGAAAATAATTTGGGAATTCTTCCAAGACTTCCTTCAAAAATTCCACCAGGAGCTCCTTTGGGAATTGCTCAAGCACGCCCTTCGAGAATTCCTCCTGGAGCTCGTTCAAAAATGCTTCCAGCAATTCTTCAAGGACTTCCTTAGAAATTCATCCAATAAATCTTTCGGAAATTCTTCCAGGAAATCCTTTCGTAAATACTGCAATTATCGCTCACCATATTCCAAACAACTATTCAATTTCACAAGCAATCGTTACCGCAAGTACAACCATTTCCTCTATAATCGACACGTAAGACGAACCGAAGCAAACCTACGTAAGAACCCAAAAAAGTTTTGGTCGTTTGTTAATTCCAAACGGAAGGAATCTGGGCTTCCATGTTCTATGTTTCTTAGAAATGACACAGCAGATACCGAAAAAGAGAAATGTAATCTGTTCGCCCGACAATTCAAGCAGGTGTTTCACGATTTTACTGCCTCGCCGGTGCAAGTGTTACGTGCAAAGCGAGTTTCCTTCACACTGGAAATATTCGTATATATTTCCGGTGCACAAAAAGGGAGATAGGCGGAACATTCTCAATTACCGCGGAATCACATCTCTGCCTGCCTGTTCGAAGTTGTTTGAAATTATCATGCATGACGCTTTATTTGCGTGTTTTAAACACTACATTGATTTCGATCAACACGGTTTTTATCCGAAGCGGTCGGTTACTACGAACTTGGTTCAATTTACGTCCAGCTGCCTGCGTTGTGTGGATTCCGGATGGCAGGTTGATGCAGCATATATGGATCTGAAAACCACTTTCGATACTGTGAACCATGAAATTCTGCTTGCTAAGCTGATGTTACTCGGCGTCTCATCAACGGCTGCCGATTGGTTTAGACGACGTCAGAATCAGAAGTTTTCGGAAACAAACCGGGAGTACCTCAAGGCAGCAATCTGGGCCCGCTACTATTCTCGATCTTTATTAATGATATTTTCATGCTGTTGTCACAAGGCTGCCGCCTCTTCTACGCTGACGATTCAAAAATCTATTACGTTATAAAAAACCTGACAGACAGCAACGAACTGCAAAATACGTTGTATATTTTTGCGGACTGGTGCTCAAGAAATCTCATGGACTTAAGTATGGAAAAATGCAACATCATTTCATATCACCGGAAAAACACACCAATCATCTTCGACTATGTCCTGGGGTGGCATTGTGCATCTCGATTCGAACGTAATTCTATCGAGTCGAACATGTTTGGCATTACGGGTTTCGATTCGATCTCGAAAACGACTCATCGTTCGAGTTTGCTCGAGGATGTACAAGAATAACGAGATGTTTTGGCATTATGGAAACTCGATAGCACACTGAAAAACGACTCAAGTCGAACGAAAAACACTCGTCACCTTTATAGCTTTCGAATGTTGTTCGAGAGTTATTTCTTGCTGACAGTTTTTAATTATATTTGTTATTATTTCTCTACGGGAAGAGAATACATGTTTTATTATTGTCTCTTGAGGAAAAGAATGTCATTAGTATACCTACTTTTATAGTTTCCAGACAATATGCAATCTCCAATTATCCCGCAATCCGCGTAAAAACGACTTCAACTAAAATCGTTTTTTTTTAAGTTTTCACGTATTTCTTGACGATTTCAATAAATCGCGTGGAAATTCTATGAGAAAAATATGCGTAAAAACGTGTATATTCCTGTATGGCAGTGAAATTGCACTTGCCGTTTACTATATAAATAAATATTCAATGGCAACCATCGAAGTAGGCCTGATACGAACAATCAAATAAACAATAATCGAAGCAGTCGTTGCACGTGGATGTCAGTGACATGTGCCACACCATCGAAGGCAAAAGGTTTTCCTGGAGACTCCCGCCTCGATATTAACGGAACAAACTCCACAATTCCAAAATCTACGTAAAAATAGATGAGTTAAACAAAAAAAAACGCGCATGACATGACCCAAGTGCATTTAACTAAAACACATGGAAACAACAAAGTAATTTATTATCTAATCCTTCTTAAGCTTTAAATTATTAAGCTCAAAATAGGATCTGTGGCATAAACTCGAATAAACATAAAACTTATAATTTGTGTCGTAGCAATATCTCAATTTACAAAACATGTCGTATCGGCATAATGTTATAATACGTTGCAACTGCTCAATAAATAATATTGCTTTTTAAAGCCATTTAGTACAATTGGTTTGTTTATAAATTAACTGCGCCATTTCATGCCCTGAAGGATGCCTTTCCAACAGGCAACATGCTACACGCAGATGAAATTACTTTTATTCTCTCTGTTTACTCACATTCGCCATGCACTGAAGGTTGTCTCTCCAGCGGGCGGCATACTAAACACGGAGACAGCTATCTCTTATTCTCTCTGTTTACATTTAGTTTGACAGAACATACTCGATTGAACTAGTACAGCACCATTCGAAATCTTGTACTGCGACTGAATGAAGTCGAACGAAATACATAATGCCGCATTTTTTTCGAAACGAATTCAAAAACTTACGAATCGAGTGATTCGATTCGAGATGCGCAATGTCACCCCTGGTTTGGACAATCGCTCACTCGCGTTCAGCACATTAAGGATCTTGGCGTTATCCTGGATAGCGGACTGACATACAGACCTCACAACGATGACAATGTAGCCCGAGCTTATTGTCAATTGGGTTTTATTTTCCAAATTGCCGGTGAATTCCGTGATCCGTTATGCTTTAGATCACTGTACTGTTCCCTTGTGCGATCAATACTGGAATCATCCGCTGTTGTTTGATGCCCTTTCCAGAACACATGGAACGCAAGAATCGAAGCCGTTCAACGGAAGTTTCTAAGATACGCTCTTCGATCCCTAAGGTGGCGTGATCCGACGAACTTGCCACCGTACGAGGAGCGGTTCCGGTTGAATAGCATCGAACCACTAGAGTTTAGACGGATCGCCGCTCAAGCTACGTTTGCTGGGAAGCTGCTTACGGGTCACATCGATTGTCCAGCACAACTGTCGCAGTTAAATCTATATGCACCTGAAAGACCTCTTCGTCAACGTCTATTTTTGCTTCTAGAACCACAGACTAGCAACTATGCACTACATGAACCAATTCGATTCGTCAGTCGCCCCTTCAACGAATTCTTCGATATTTTTGACTTTAATTCATCAGTTGACGTGTTTCGTCAGCGGTTACTAGACTTTTTCCGTACCGCTGACCGTAACCAATTAGTTTAACTTATATTCATTTAGACATTCATTGTCAGTTGAATTATTTCAATAAATAAACAAATAAATTCGAATATTTCTAAGAAAATTCATTTGGGAATTCTACTAGGACTTCTTCTGGAAATTTCTCCATGAATTGACTCTAGATTTTCTTCAGGACTTCCTTCGAAAAATCTAGGGTCTAAATGCTAGGGTCGTGAAATTCCTCCGGGCATTCCTTCCGGGAATTTCTCCGGGAATTTCTCCGGGAATTTCTCCGGAAATTCCTCCGGGACATCGTTTAGAAATTTCTTCAGGACTTCCTTTAGAAATTCCTTCAGTATTTTCTTCGGAATTTCTTTCAAGATTTCCTTCGGGAATTTTTCCAAGACTTTCTTCGGGAATGCTTGTTGGGCCCAAAACATTGAGATGTTTTGCTACAGATTCTTCTAGTAGAGTATACGAAGAGCCCTCGTCAATGAAAGCGAACGTAAGGCGAGAGCGGTTACTTCCATATAGTACTACAGGTATGATCCGGACGATACATGACTTGCCGATACATTTATATTGGTGTGGGAAGAGGAAGACGAATGAAGAAGCTTATGATGTCTTTGGCGACATCCATCTATTCCAAGCCCGGACCAAGTTCTACATAATCCTTTAAACTGTACCAGCTTCCAGCGTTCGTTCAAATCGGCTGATTTAAATTGAGTGCATTCTGCTGATGTTCATCACCCAATAGTGGAGGAACTAAGTACGTTCCAACACTAATTTCTCGATTGCTTCTAATTTATATTTCATTTCCCTTACCTTGAGAGTGCATCCGAAAGCTCATTACTTCAATTTTATCCAGAGCGGGCCATAATTCCATCAAAATCTCTTTTTGTTACCTGAAATCAATCCTCCAATTATTGGTGCAGTGTTCCAATAGTTGCGGTATTTTTTTATTCGTGTTCCTATAGTTGCGAATCCCATAGGTTTTATATGGGATTCGCAACTATATTACCTACCGCAACTATTGGTGCAAGGGAGAGAAAAAAATAAAGTATTTTAAAGATACTTTACCAGTTTAAATGGAATTCCAATGTTGTTTTTGTCTCTATCGTGTTATGACAGGTCAACTTATTGACTGGTAATGTGGGTTCTTCTTCTTATTGGCATTACATCCCACACTGGGACAGAGCCGCCTCGCAGCTTAGTGTTCATTAAGCACTTCCACAGTTATTAACTGCGAGGTTTCTTAGCCAGGTTACCATTTTTGCATTCACGGTGTGTCTGTGACCATTATTAACGAAAAAAAATGTCCATCCATTCTGAACTCGCCTTTCGAAAGATATAATATCCAGGCGTCTGCTATGAAAATTTCAAAATCTTTCATCTAGGGAATCGAAAGTTATAGCAGTTACAAATTTAATGATTTTTGCGTTCGATATCTCACTAATATGCAACCATATATACCGTGAATTTCCTCCTGATTACATCCAAATTATTTATCATCAAATATGCAATTTGCAACCTCAATCAACTATAACCTAAAACATATTCTTTGCATAACAGAAAAAATAACAAAGGATTTCAGAGATAACATTGTACAAATATCGATGGCATAATACACAATACAACCAAAATACAGTATTCAAATTACAGAATTATTGCACTTCACTCTCCTAATCATACCAAAGTGTGAATATTGTCTATGACAGACAAGTAACTACACTCTGTATGATGATTCTGCTTTTATTAAATACGTATGATAATAGTTGGTAACATAGAATACCGCGCTGAAATAATGTTGTCTTTCATGGGTACTGGGTAGTTAGTAAGACTAGTAACCAACATTTAAACAACAATGTGCATCATTTGTTGTCAGTTATACAACCATCATCCAGTTCGATTCAAGCAGTGGTACGAAAACGAGTTCCATTTGGAAAAAAAATGGGAAAGGCTAGATCACCCAAGGAAAACCGCCTTTTCCGAGAACGGTAGACGGAAAAAGCATATATGCACCATTTCGGAACGACTCAACAACTTTACTAACTTGCTGATCTATGATACATTTACTTCATAAATTAATGCATTTACTACATAAATTAACTGACACAGGGAATACTAGTATCCGACTAAAAGATATTTTAGTTACTAGATAAAGATTGTCGCTGTCGTCGCTGTCCGGAACATCTTTTGCTGGCGAGGATAGGGGAGCTAAATGTCAAAGAAGGAAAATCCATACGATTTGACAGGTATGTACCACACATGTTTCGGACAGCAGAACAAAGGGAACCGAAGCGACAATCTTTATCTAGTAACTAAAATATCTTTTATCCGACTAGAAGATGGAAACCATCGCATTTCCATGAAGCCAGGTAAGAAAATGAGAGATTTCAAAAGACTGAAACTATTTAAGAAATATTTCACTGTCATGAGACGATTTTAGTACAATTCCATTTAATTCCACCAAATCATATTACATACCGTATTTCGACCTCAACTGTATGGTCGTCTTCAGTGTCTCGTACTTGGCTCGACTCAAGTCGAGACACTGAAGACGACCTTACAAGTCAACAGACTAAATACTCACGCTCCTCTAATGTGGACGTGTAGTATACACATATGGAAGTGTTGGCTATACGTGCAATTTAGGAATCTCGAGCTCATTTAGTAGCCTCTAGGTTGCGAAGGCCGATGGAGGTCCTTCGTAGCTTAGTTTGTTAAAGCACTTGTCTAGCGTGCTGTAGGGTCGTGCGTTCGAGTCCTACCGAAGGGAAAGTGATTACCTCCAATACATTTTCAATTCATTATCTTCCACAAAATGTACATATTCACATATAAGTTTTCATAACATTGTAAATTAATTTATGTAGTAAATGCATTATTTTATGAAGTAAATGCATCGTTTTTCAGCAAATCAGTTAAATTGTTGAGACGTTCCAAAGTGGTGCATATATGCTTTTTTTATCTACCGTTCTCGAAAAAGGCGGTTTTCCTTGGGTGATCTAGCCTTTCCCATTTTTTTTCCAAATGGAACTCGTTTTCGTACCACTGCTTGAATCGAACTGGATGATGGTTGTATAACTGACAACAAATGATGCACATTGTTGTTTAAATGTTGGTTACTAGTCTTACTAACTACCCATAGTATCCATGAAAGACAACATTGTTTCAGCGCGATATTCTATGTAACCAACTATTATCATATTTAATAACAGCAGAATCATCATACAGAGTGTAGTTGCTTGTCTGTTATAGACAATATTCACACTTTGGTATGATTAGGAGAGTGAAGTGCAATAATTCTGGAATTTGAATACTGTATTTTGGTTGTATTGTGTATTTTGCCATTGATATTTGTACAATGTTATCTCTAAAATCCTTTGCTATTTTTTCTATTATTCAAAGGATAGGTTTTAGGCTCTAGTTGATTGAGGTTGCAAATTGCAAATTTGATGATAATTTATTTGGATGTAATCAGGAGGAAATTCACGGTATATATGGTTGCATATTAGTGAGATATCGAACGCAAAAATAATTAAATTTGTAACTGCTATAACTTTCGATTCCCTAGATGAAAGATTTTGAAATTTTCATAGCAGACGCCTGGATATTATATCTTTCGAAAGGCGAGTTCAGAATGGATGGACATTTTTTTTCGTTAATAATGGTCACAGACACACCGTGGCATTCGTATATCATGAGGCTAACACACGATGATACTTTTATGCCCAGGGAAGTCGAGACAATTTCCAATCCGAAAATTGCCTAGACCTCCACCGGGAATCGAACCCAGCCACCATCAGCATGGGTGGCTGAGCGCGCGTCTCAGCGCGTCTTACCGCACGACTAAGGAGGGTAATGTGGGTTACTGCGTTTAATTGGTTGATTCCCTGCAAACCGCACTACCGCAACTATAGGAACACCCACGACTATCGGAACTTTTACCCTAAGTGAGTATGAACTGCACCTGTATCTTTTGTTTTCCGCTCATGCATCGAATTGGTGCCACCGAAACTGGGAAGATCATAGGCTACTTCGCTCGCCGCTGTAACGAGGCCAGCCATGAATTCGCCGAAGGTTTCCAACGTGGCTTAATGATGCTTGGTTTTGAAAATGGCCCAATCTAGTCACATCGAACCGGGAAGTGTTTCTACTGGGTCCTGCAAGAGTACAGGATTCGAGAGATGATTTTGCTGACCGGCTGCTTTCAAATGAAAGCCCAAACTGCATAAGTGTCTCCAACCTATCATACTTCGGAGGAGGAACTTGGTGGATCTTATGCATCAGCGTCCGAATCAGGAGTTCGGGCCTGCCATACACCGTGCCATACACCGTGCTGCACGCTCGATGGCAACAGTAACCGGCTTCCAAATGACTCTAGTGCGTCGCTTTTTAGGCATCGTTGTAGACGGATGAGATTCTCAGCTTCCATTCTTTAAGTTTTTATTTATTTATTTATTTATTTATTTAATTATAATTCATCTGACAGCTTAGTCTTAATAAATGAAACTAAAACTAATGGTTACAATAATAGTGACCTCTTCACCCTATTTTTAAAACGTTCGGGTGCTTCGCAAAAGTCAAAAAGCTCTTCAACCATTGTAAATGTCCTGATCATTGCAGAGACTGGTTCGTTGTGCCCACAGAACGTACGATGAAATCGATCCTGCAGTAGTGATAGCCCGAGCAACCGAGGAGAATCGATTTCACCGCACAGTAGTCTAGCCACGAATGTCGCTTGCTGCAGCTTTCGTCTTCTTTTGACCAATTTGCACCGCGCAGGATATGGAGGAAGATTAAGGTGATTATACAATGAAGCCCGTGGTGAATTTCAAATTCACCACACGTTTATCTACATACATTTCCAAAACCCCAAATCTGGCGTAATAGTTTTTGTACAGTGCCGAAACTCAAATTATGATTGTTCAGCATAACTAAGCAAACTATCTACCATTATTTCAGCCCCATACGTGTTATGGTTCTTTCATCTCGTGCTCTTGAAAAAAATATTGGAAAAGCACGTGGTTTACAAAATGGCCGATTTCCGGCTTCATTCTATAATCACCTTAAGTGGATCACGCCACGGTAAATGACGCAGGGCGATTCGAATAAACCTCCGTTGGACACGTTCAATTCTCAAGTTCCATACAATGTTATTCGGAGTCCAGACAATAGAAGCAGTTTCCACGATATGTCGCACCAGCGCACAATACAAATACTTCAAGCAGTGTGGATCAGTGAAGTCCTTCGCAATTTTCGAAATGAAACCCAGCTGGCGGTTTGCCTTGGCAATTATCGACGTATAATTGGCGTTGAACGTCAGTTTTGGATCCAACACAACTCCAAGATCAGTAAATTCCGTAGCTCTTCGAAGTGTGGTTCCATCTATACTGTAATCAAACAATAATAGGTGTTTTGAACAATGGAAGGTCATAACAGAGCACTTTGGAACACTGACAGTCAATTTGTTCTGATAGCACCAGGTAATGAACACGTTCAACAAACTTTGCAGACGATGACCGTCATCAACTGATCGTACTATTAGATATATTTTCAGGTCGTCTGCATAGATAATTCTGCAATCCAAACCCAATTTCGATGCAACGACGTTGAAGTAGAGTGTAAACAGCAGAGGTCCCAAGTTGCTTCCTTGTGGCACGCCAGATAAGTTGCAGAAAGGGGACTAAACGCACGGGTCAATTTTCACACGGAGTGTTCTGCCAAGGTAAGAACCAAGCCACGAAGTGAGTTTGGTTGTTGCTCCGAAGCGAGAATTTGGACAACATGATGTTGTGGTCGATCTTGTCGAAAGCAGCCTTCAAATCGGTGTAGATAACATCTACTTGAGCCTTATTCTCCATAGCAGTAATACAAGTGTGAGTGAAGTTGAGCAGGTTTGTAGTGACTGATCTACCCGGCATAAAACCATGCTGATCGGTAGAGATGTAGTTCTACGATTAGCTAAGAATAACATAACTGACAATTATTTCGAATAACTTTGATGCTGCAGACAAGTTGGTTATTCCTCGATAGTTCTTGAGATCCTTTCTGTCGCCATTTTTGTAGCCCGGAAATGTTCGGAAAAACGCCATCGTCCAGTGATCGATTAAAAATAGAGAAAAGCGGCTCAGCAACCATCAGGACCAAAGTTTACAGCGTCATGAAAAATACTCGTCGCTGCCACTGCCGCTGACCCATAGCTATCAGTTGGAAGAGAAGCCAACGGAGGGAGGATGTTTAATGTAAATTGAGCCAATAGCTGGCTCATCTTGCCCGGCACTATGAGGCCGGTTCCAAGATCATTGGTGGTTCCAATACTTTGGTAGAAGGAAGCCGATCTATGGCCGCTTTTCCACACTGTCTGTCCTGTTCAGCAAATTTCCTACAGTGCCACGTCGTCGAAGTTGCGAGGATGTAATTCATCGTAGATCATCCTGCCGCATACTGCGAGATCGAGCGATTTGCAGTTCCTTGTTCCAAGCTTCCAATTGTGATCCGGAGGACCGTCATGTTAGTGTCTCGCCCAATACTAGAACTTTGAGCGGTACACGTTCGCTATGGCAGAGCCTGCATGCGGATTGCGGGTACATGCAACTTCTTGTTCAAGCATAACAGAGCCTACTGTCAGGTATCACAACTCGTTGTGGCCTGGGAAGGGATTGTCAAGCCCTGGACATAGTCCTTGCTGCCCCTAAGGTCTATTACTCTATCAGTAATAATTGAGCTAATTGATCCAAATAATTTTAGAATTGAACGATTGAGCCATTCATTGGAATGGAAATTTTGC
>NW_026941786.1:0-56031 GCF_024139115.2 Armigeres subalbatus
GATTGTGATAAAAAGCTCTGTTTGACAGATAATCTGATTTCATTTGAGTTTGTTTGCAGGAATATGCGATGTCAACAAATGAAACTGGAATAAAGTGGTAAAATAGCCTACTTTTCAGGACAATTTTTAAATAAAGTGATGAGCCACAATGCGATTTTGATGAAATTTGGATCGGTAAACGATTTAAATCGTGCATTCTTATGCGATGTGGGGTTGTCTGGATTGTCATTTGGCAGAAAGAGCCATTTGGCCTAAAAATGTCCTTTCTGTAACCTTCTTTGAAAAGTGTCGTTTGGCTGAATTGATCATTTTGCCAAAATGGTGTTTAGCCGAATAGGTAATTTGACAAAAAATGTTTGGACGAAAGGGTCATTTTGCAGAAAGAACATTTTCGGACCAAATGACCATTCCTACCGAACAGCATTTTCAGTCAAATGATCTTTTCGATTAAATGATTTTTTTCGGCTGTATGTCGCTTTCGGTCAAACCATTTCCGACCTGATAACAGTTTTATTCCATTCGGCTTAATGGAATTTGGTTAGATAAATTTTGGCTTAAAGGGCAGTGCCAATTTGAAAAGTAGAGAGCTTACGAAATTTCGTTCAACGTTTCGCCAGCATCAAATTATATTCCGACTTCCGACGTATTACTTCTGAACTTATTTCTGACATCATGAACGTCAGAACAAAATTTGAATTTGCTACCAACACATTGTCGGAAGAACGTTCCGAAGTGTGGAAATCGATTTCCGAACTTCAATTTGGTGCCAGCGACAAAACAAGCTCGATTTTGTGACAGATAACACCGTGCAGTGCTGCATATTTATTTTATTTTTCCGTGTGAATATCGTCTGAAGTGGGCCTTGCTGCCAGTTCATCAGCGTCATACAAACAGTTTTGGTCTAAATGCACAATACCAGTTTGGCCGTATGTCGCAGATGCAATAGAAGTGCACCTGATTGTGCAGTGCAATGTAGCTATCATCGGTTTTTAAATCGTTTCAAAGTTCAGATGCCCGATAACTGTAAAACTTATGTGACTATCGAATTGCAGTCGCCGACGACAACTGCTTAAATTTATACTCAAGCGATAATAAACACAAAATTTTCATTTAAACATTAATCTATACTAATATCAGCTAATTGTTCCGTTATATCTTCTATTTGGCGTTATGGTTTCATGGTAGTGAGGAAAACGTGTTCAAAATGTAACGGTAAATGCTTCAAATCAAGATACGATTTTCAAACGATTTTGGCTGGTTTTTCTCGCTTGATAATTTTAAAGTAATATCGTAGGTGAGTTTTGATCATCCTCGATTTTTTGAAAATTTTATTTTTCCCATCCCTGAATTCCTCCGCACAAAATTCTAAAAAGTTTCCCTTTAACATTCCGGAGAATTTCTCGTGCATATTTCAGAGAATTTCCCTTGAAAACTTCTTAGAGTCTCCCGTGAAAATTCTCAAGTTTTTACTATTTATCGTTGGCCATGCCAAACTAGCCAGCCGCACTCTCCTACAATTATGAAGAATTGTCTGAGTAAATTTTGAAGAATGCTCAACAGAAACTCAATAGGAACTTTCCGTGAAATTTCGAAGATTTTCCTGTAGAAGTTAAGAACAATTTCTCGTGGAAATTCTGAAGTTTCTCATGTAAATTGTGACGAATTTTATGCTAAAATTCCAAACAATTTTATTTGGGAATTCTAAAAAGGTTCTCTTGGTAATTCCAAAGATTTCTCGAAACTTTAAAGTAGACTGGAAAATCCGAAAATAATTTCCAAATTTAGGAAAAGCCTGGAGTAGTCCTTTATATATTAAATATATTTTTAAAATAAGATTTTTATAAATAAAGTGTCCCGAAAAAATGCAAAAAAAAATCCTGAAGAAACGTAAAAAAAATCTCCACGCCGCCGCCGCCGCCGGCTTAAATGGCTTTCGGCGTGACGCCGAAAACGCCGCCGCCGCCGCCTACCAAAATTCTGTCAAACGCCGCCGCCGACGAATATATCGGACCGGCGCACACCTCTAGTGACATTTTGATTGCTTCTTTGTGAAAAATGTGAAAATTCACCGAAAAAAATTAGTAGAATATTAGAAAGTTTTACACCCATTTTTTCAAGTTTTTGTCACCTACGCCCCTTTGCGTTTGACCCCCACATTTGTAACAGTCTAATCAAAGCGAATTTTTCATAACATAAAGTGTTACCTTGAAAAATTTGAGAAGGTTGGATAGATATACAATTGTATTGACTGTTATAGCATCAAGGACAACAATAGAGCGCACCACATCGCGATGCCGTGTATCTGATCAGCGGCGTGATCTATAATTTTCCACGCCAATTTCAATTCGTCCTTAAAATTGAACGTGAAAATTGACCTTTCCTGTTCAATAAAATTATTCGCTAAATCGATTACCGTCGTCGGTTTGACAATGGGTCAAATGGGGGTGAGAATGGGTCACTGTTTCAACAACTTAGAATGCTTGTAGAATAGATTGAATACATCTAAGGGCAAGAAGACCAAAATATAAGAGACCTATTTGAACGTTTTTGCTTTCCGATGACCCATTGTCATTCCCGATGACGGTATTTAATTTATCTAAGGTAAACTTTCCCAAAGAATCCTTGTTTAATGATGCCTCTAACTATTTTAAGTCCCAAAAAATAAAATATAAACTTTTAAACTTGGCCTAACACTCGCCCCATTTTGAACCAATATCAGGTCATTCTTACAGGCCGCCTCACACGTGCAGCACTTTTTTCAGTGTTTGTTTTCGATTTTTCAAATAGTTGAACTGCTTCTTGAATTCATACCAGGTACCCAAAATCAATACCATTCGAAAGCAAAGAATTAGTGCGAAAATTGTTTTATTTCTTATTTTTGTGATTTTCTTCAGTAGTGATAACAACAAAACACGACCTTAAACAAGACAGAGACAGTACGGCAAAAGGTCGTGATCGTCATAATGTCCCTCCAAAGCTTATCCAAAAGGCAGAGCATGATTGTGGTGCTACCCGCTTGCCCGCCAATGGACGCTATCGGGATTCTCTGCTTCCTCCGGTGACGTTTTTACCAGCAGAGGGCGGCGCCACCCGCTTACTCACTGGTTTTATCACGTCACCGGGAACTGCTGCTGGCGTTCGGACCTACTCCTGTAGGTCCTGTCCCGAGTGTGGCGGCAAAGGATGAATCACTAGCTCACCCAGCTCTATAGCGAACCCAGCACCCATAATGTAGCAAAAGCCGGAAGGGTACGATGGGCAGGGCATGTTGAAGGAATGCCGGACAGCAAAGAAGGTGTTCGCTTGTTATCCGACAGGTACGAGACTGCGTAGAGCGCAGCGAGCGAGGTGGGCTGACCAAGTACAGAACGACTTGGTGATATTACCGTGATGAACTTATAGTAAAAATTTCGAAAATAAAGAAATTAAATAAAAGACTGCGAGGGCGCTCGAGTGTGGGACGCATTCGAGGATATAGTGAGGACAAATTGTGGATTCAGTATTATCTGTTTAGATGTAAGCTAAATAAATGAAATGAACAAAGAATTTCTCGTAGAAGTCCAAAGAAATTACTTCAAAATTAAAAAAAAGGTTGGAATTCTGAACAGTTTTCTATGAAACAAACAACAGCGCTATAATTGAACCAGCAAACAGCATACAGGGAAAAATTAATGAAGAAAAATAATGATAACTAAATTATGCACGGAGTAACTAAGCAATGGATCAAAAAGTGCATTTTGCCGAATATTTTTATGAATCCACTGAAGTCCACCTAAAATGTATATTTGTAACAAAAGAGTAAGAGTCGTTGAAGCTGAAGTTGAAGCAGCATTCTAGAGTATGGCGTAGTCATATGGGCTCTGCATCATGCAAGGCAAATAGCGAGAATTGACTAGAAAGCTTTCATCAGATTTGCGCTTCGAAGGCTTCCCTGGCGCAATCGACGTGAGCTGCCGCCATATGAGCACCGCTGCGAAGTCGTGAGTCTTCCTACTTTGAGGAGTAGGAGAATGTTTCTTCAGATCTCCTGTCGAAACTCCATTTTAATGCCCCTGAAGAGCAGTGAGGAGAGCAGACTTTCTCCACACACACCGTACATTTTATGAGCAAAAACAGAAGGGTTATGTACAAAACACAACCGCCCAACGTAAACTACGTACGGCAGTTTGGTTCATTGAGGATTGTAGTGCCATCATGCATTTGATTACTTATGTCACTGGTTTCGAACAAAACTAGCGTATCTTAAGATATGAAAATTGTTGGATACGACAATTGTTTAAAAAATTTACTATGAAAACCCAATTTTTTTCCTCAGTGGTAATGATGCCTTTCTTCGATCCGAATTGCCTACATTTGGGTTTTGAAGCATTTGATGAAATATTTCAATAGAAGAAGCCTTAGGGGACCATCCTCTTTTCCGTTTGCAACATTTATTATTCAGAAACATTCCAATCATAGGCATATCTTGTTTTTCGTGCATCACTAGAAATCATAAAATGTCAATCATGTACCAAATCCCAATTAATTTGGTTGTGATGCGCGCGAGTAGTAAACGTTGCGGACGGGAAAAGAGGGTGTGTGTTATTATGTACAATCTAACTCCCACTGTCTGGCAGTGTTGGTAAAATCTCAAAATCTCAAATCTCATCGGCGATTCAAACCATGCGTGAGTCAAATCCCATCAGAATCATGGCCCAGAGATTTGCTCATGATTCGAATCGCAATTTGCATATTGCATGATATTTACGTGTTCTTCATTGTTGAATGCATTGAATTAACTGTTTTTTTTTTGTCTAAAACAATGGCTAATAATTGCATATACAAACAAAACATACGCCTCGATTGCGATTTGACGCTTTTTAGAACGAAATCATTTTTCGGTGAGTGAGCGAAGCGATGCGATTCTGGCCGAGAAACTCAAGCGCGATGCTCCCCCTACAGAATCGCAGGCGAGTTAGCTCGTGCATGAAACCCCGATGATTCTGATTTGAGTATTATTCTACCAACACTGAGTGTCACTTTGGATAAAATATTCGTGCAACCATTTTATTAATATTATTGCAAGACTTTTGAATCAGGGTGCAAGAAGGTGATAGCTCGATTGTAATTCATATAGCCCGTTTCAAGAACGTATCGGTTACGAAGCTTTTGTCGTGTACAATAAGTACTGCATGATTGCACCCACGTAATATAAAAATATCTTAATTGCGTTCACACTTCCTGAATCAAAGTTAAATCCTTCTGATTCAGGCGCGCATTTAATTGGACAAAATATTATTAGGCCGATATAAATATTTTTTAAAATATGTCTCCTCCCCTTTGGATTGTTTTCCTCATAACAATTTGAGGTGCAACAAAAACAATTCCCGGAAAATTTTGGGAACTTTCTAAACATTTTTTAACAAATCCGGGGAGTTTTTTATTTTATTTTTCATTTTAATATTTATTTTTACTAGCAGACCTGACGAACTTTGTTTTGCCTAAAATTGATTTATTCTCTGATTAGTTCTCGAGTTATGCAGAAATTTTTGTTTCATTTGTATGAGAGCCCCTCTTTCCAGAAGGGGAAGCGTTGCAAACCATCACAGAAACATATCTTATTTTCCAAAACCTCAACACGCCAGATTTGGTTCCATGTGCATGATCTCGAGTTATGATGAAATTGGTGTTTCATTTGTATAGGAGCTAGATTTCAAAGAGGAGAGGGGTCTCGAACCATCTTAAGAACCTTCCCCGGCCCCAAAAACCTCTGCATTCAAATTTTCACGCCGCTCGATTCAGTAGAAGAAGAAGAAGATTACCCCCTCCCCCTTGACTTTGCGGAGACCATAATTTTTAATAAATCTGTGTAACGGCCTTATTAGTTTTCAGTTTGCAAAAAAAATGCTCAACATTTTTCCCAAGTCGTTTTTAATATGAATATGTTTGTACGGGGTTAGACTTTTCTTATACTGTGTATTGAGTGTAATATCACAAAATAAAATTTTAATAGTAATATTGTATTTATCATACAGTAGAAGAAAAGTCCAACCCTGTACTGCTTAACGTTTTAAATTAAATTGCTTCTAGAATTTTTGAAAAGAGTTTTAAAAGCTTCTTCGTATGGTTTCCCGTGGAGATTTTTTCGATTATCATCTTTCTGCTTCTTCTTCTTCATGCAACATCAAAGCGCCAATTGCATTACTAGCAAGGGCATTGGCATTGATAACAATATTGATCGTGTCATGCCTGCACAGTGCACAGGCATGCCCCTATATGCATCACTTTTTATACACCATGCACTACATTACGCATTTTTGTTACATTTGTTCCGACCGCGGTCACTGGTCCGGCTCCATTGTTCTACTTTTTGTGCGAAACACCGCACAAAAAGCAGAGTCCAAAAGCCAACCTCACTGAGAGATGTCGTAAAATCCCGATTAATCGATTAGTTACTAATCGATTACTCTTGATTCTTGTCGATTATTGAATCGATTAATCATTGTATAGTAATCGATTCAAAATTAATCGATTATCACAACGATGAATCGATCAATCGAAATAATCAATTAATTTTCGACATCCTTATGATGTCGTAAAATTCTGATTAATCGATTAGTAACTAATCGATTACTCACGATTCATCTCGATTATTGAATCGATTAATCGTTGAGGTAATAATCGATTCAAAATTAATCGATTATCACAACGATGAATCGATTAATCGAAGTAATCGATTAATTTGCGACATCTCTACGCACTGAACGGTGACGGCCGAAACGAGACTCTTGTGGACAAGAAAAGAGGGTGCTGCCAAAATGATCCGATACCCTATTTTTACGTTTATAACCCAAAGCTTCAATATAATTGAGAAATTGGTAGAGAATTTCCGAGTCGATTGATATATAAATCTCAAAAATCCATCCGAAGATAAAGGCGCTATTAAAGTTCAAAATCTTACATGATTTCGTGACGGTCTCGAATTTGGAAATTTTCATTTGTCACCCTGTATCCGAGTCTTCCCCTTAGACGTAGTTTACGTCAAAAAATCGTTTGACGTTTGTTGTGAATTTTAAACGTAATCAGTCATTTGTATGATTTTTATTTAACCTTCCTAATGCATTAGAAAAAAGTTACACATTGTGCATTGGGGTCCATTTGGACCCAAGATTTCATCACGATCACAAAAACTCAAATTTCAACCGATTTTCGATCTTTAGGCACCAAACGAAAGCTGTAGGTTCCTAGAACAAGCTCATGGGGTGATTCATCCAAATTGACCTCTCTAGTCCCCGGGGAACCTGTACTAAAGAGGTACTGTTTGAGCTTCTCAATTTGGCACCAAATTTTCGAGTTTCGTGTTATGAAACATAAAATTGCTTGCAAATATGTGCTCTGATGATCCCAACTGTATTTGCTATCTTGCTAATTCTGGAAAATTGTGGGTGCAATCAATAGTTAAAGTCTTCTGTGACTCCAAATGTCTCAGAAACGGTCCTCCGGAAGATCCGGAACATTCGTTAAAATAGCCAATTCCAAAAATTCATCACAGAATTTCGCTTTTTTTTGGTAACAATTCATTCTGGCAAATTGTGGGTGCAATCAATACAATCAGTGACCTCTAAATGCCCCAGGAATGGTCATCCGGATGTTCCGGAAAATCCGTAAAAATGACCAGTTCCAAAAAATCATCCCAGCGCTTCGCTTTTTTTTAAACCATTCATATCGGCGAATTGTGTATGTAATCAATAGTGAAAGTACTCTGAGATCAAATGCTCCCAAAACGGTGCTTCGGAAGATTCGGAATATCCATAAAAATATGCAACTCCAAAAGTTCATCCCAGAGATTCGCATTATTTCGTAATCATCCATCCTAACGAATAATGGATGCAATCAGTAGTGAAAGTCTTTCGAGATCCCAAAAACCTTCCGAAACGGTCATCCGGAAGATCCGGATCATGCGTAAAAGTGGCCATTTTCAAAAAACATCTTTATTCATAACAATTATCTGTGCAATCAATTGTGCAAGTCTTCTGCGACCCAACAATGCTCTCGAAAGGGCCGATACCACAAAATCATTCCAGAGCATTGCTATTTTATTCGTAAACATGCATACGGGGAAATTGTGTACGCAATAAATTGTTTAAGACTTAGTCTTCTGAGATAACCACAAACGGCTTCCGGGAAATCCGAAACAACCGAAAAAGTGGCCAATTCCAAAAGTTCATTTTTTTAAATATTTCGTTTATTTTGGAGGCTCAATTGCCGTTAAGCGTTACGGAGCTGAAATCAAATTTAACAATTCATTTCTCAATTCTTATACCTAGTGTTAGTTTTGGGGAACAGGAAGACTCGCGGTTTGGTCGAGGTTAGCGAATACAATAATACAGTATGAAAGGAAGGGAGTTTAGGGTGCTCAAGTAATTACGATGCTGATGTTCACATAGTTGATATTCTTGGTGGTGTTTCACATCTGACAACAATGAGAGGAAGACAAACGAAAGGGTTAACGACATGAAATCAACAACAGGAAGACATTCGATCCAGAAGTTCATCTCAAAGCAAATTTTCGAAACAGTTTATATCAGCGAATTGATTATGCAATCAACAGTGAAGGTCTATTGTGACCTGAAATGACCACAATACGGCCCTCAGGAAACCCGAAACATCCGTAAAATACGTTAATCCTAAAAGTTGATTCTAGAGCTGAGCATTTTGTTAGCATTCATGTAGTAACGGTGAATTATATGTGGAGTAAATAGTGAAAGTCCTGTGTGACTTATCAAAAGTTAAGGTGATTATACAATAAAGCCAGAAATCGGCCATTTTGTAAACCACGTGCTTTTCCAATCTTTTTTTTCAAGAGCACGAGATGAAAGAACCGTAACGCGTATGGGGCTGAAATAATTGTAGATCGTTTGCTTAGTTATGCTGAACAATCATAATTTGAGTTTCGGCACTGTACGAAAACTATTACGCCAGATTTGGGCTTTTGGAAATGTATGTAGATAAATGTGTAGTGAATTTGAAAGTCACCACGGGCTTCATTCTATAATCACCTTAATCACAATCGAATTTTTAGGGACATTGGGGAAATTTGGGACATCCGCTAAAATTATTATTTCCTGAAGTTTATCCCAGAGCTCCACATTTTATTTCGAAAACATCCATAGCGGGGAAGTGATTGCGCAATCCAATAGTTGGAATTTTCTCCTCCGGGAGATCTGGAATATCACTGAAAATGGTCAATTCCAAAAGTTCAACCCACAGCTTTGCTAATTTTCACTTTCATTCATATGGGTGAATTATGTATGCCATCAATAACTAAAATCCTCCGTGATATGAAATGACAATAATAAAAGTCGAGTCAAGTACGAGACACTGAAGACGGCATTTAAAGTCGAATTACGTATCTGTCAAAGGTACAATCACGTCTGATGACAAGTAAAGACATTCCACTGATAGCTCAAAATAATTTTCTTATCAATAATAAAAATTCCTTCGTAAAATCCGGAACATCCGTAAAAGATCAAATCCAACAGTTAGCGTAACAGATCATCATTAGCCAGCGATGACGGCGTTCCTCCTTGAATTCCTTCGAAGCTTCTCCAGAAGCTCATCTGGAAGTTCTTCAAGAACTTCCTCCGGAAGTTCGCCCACAAGTCCCTCCGGTAATCCCTTCGGAAGTTCATCACGTAATCCTTTGGAAAGTTCCTAAAGGCATTCCTCTAGAAGTTCTTCTGAGAACTCTGAGAGTTCCTCCGCAAATCCCTCCAGAAGTACATCAAGTAATTCCTCGGGGAGCTGCTCCGGGAACTCCACGGAACTTCTTCCATAAGTTCCTCCGTGAATTCTTTTTGAAATTGGCTACTTTCACGGATGTTCTGGATCTTCCGGAGTACCATTACCGTACAGTACCGAAGACATTTATTATTGATTGCAAATACAATTCGCCAGGATAGGTGGTTACGAAAAAATCGCGATGCTCTGAGATACTTACTTGATACTTGATATTTGATGGGCTACAGCTCTTCGATGAACCTACGCCAAATGGAGTATCCTGCTCCACTGGACTCGATCATGGGCCAATGGCTTCCAGTCGCCCTGAACATTGAGCGCCCTCAGGTCCTCTTCAACTGCAAAAAGCCATCGTGTACGCGGCTCTTCCACGAAGCCTGCGGCCTCTTCCGGTTCTCTAAAAATATTATCTTCGCTTGTCGTTCTTCCGACATACGAACAACGTGACCAGCCCACCGTAGTCTGCCGTGTTGTATAAGTTTAATAATATCCAGCCCTTTATGCACCTGGTACAATTCGTGATTCATGCGACGCCGCCAGATACCGTTCTCCTGTTTACCGCCGAGTATTGTCCACAGCACCTTACGCTCAAACACCTGAGAGCTCTCCGATCCGCCTCCTTTAACGTCCATGTTTCATGGCCGTACAAAAACAACGGGAGAATCAGAGTAGTGAACAGCGCGAATTTTGTATTCGTTTGCAGACTACGGGAAGCTGGTTACAAAGTCCGATAATAAGCCCTACGTGCAGCTGCAATACGCCTTTTGACCTCGCGGGTAACATCATTATCGCACGTCACTAATGTTCCGAGATACACAAATTCTTCCACCACTTCAAATTTTTCACCATCCAGCACTATTTAGCTACCACCACCACTAATGAACCCACGTTGATTGCCAGCGACCATGTACTTCGTTTTGCTGGTATTGATCGTGAGTCCAATCCTCTTAAAAGGCACAAAAGCCTCTTCCACGGCACGGCGATCAATTTCGATAATATCGATATCGTCCGCAAATCCCAGGAGCATATGCGATTTTGTGATAATGGTACCGCTTCTTTGCACACCAGCTCTCCTAATCGCTCCCTCGAGCGCTATATTGAACAGTAGATTCGAGAGTGCATCACCCTGCTTTAATCCATCTAAGGTAAAAAATGATGTCGATATTTCATCCGCAACCCTTACACTTGATTTCGATCCGTCCAACGTTATACGAATCAGCCGTATCAGTTTCGCCGGAAAACCATGTTCAATAGGGTGTCCCAAAAAAAATCGATGTTCGAAAAGTCATGGTGCTCAACCCTGAAATGAAAGATATACCTGTCTGGATAATTTTTGTAGAACAAACCGAATTTCTAAAAAATCGTTTAGAGGTCGCGCCAGATCGATTTTTGAAAAATGACCTTTTTTTAGGTAAAAAATCAAATATTGGGTCCTTTCACAATTTTTTTGAGGATCACCCATTCGTTTTATATTTTTTTATTTTTCTGTGGATCTTTGCCCATTGTCTCCATGAATTAGTTTTTGGTATTATGTGTTTTTACAGTCTGCAGAACTTTTTAAATATCGAAAAAAGCACATTTTTTTGACTAATTTTCGAAGTTATTTCATTCTCACACAAAAAATATTTTTTTCTCATTCAGAAAAACTTACATACTACAAAGAGCTATTTATAAGGAGTATTTTCATAAAGAAAGATCCAAGAAATGTTGTTCTGGGGCTGAGATATAGCAGTTTTAGTAAATAGTCAAAAAGTGTACAAATTCGGCTTTTTCTTTACATGTTATAATTTCATCAAGATTGCACGAATATTTTAATTTAAATTAAAAATAGTTCAAAAGCAAATAAATGGGAATATTTTTAGGTAACATAGCTTTTCTTTCCGATGGAGTTCGTTACCTGAATTACAGGATTTGGTCGGAGTATATGGATGGAGCCAGTTATAAAATTATATCACACCCAACAGTTAATATGTAGCAATATACAAGTAATTAGGTTTACTATGATCTCTTTATTAGTTTTGATTCAATCATAGGATGCTTTTCACGGTATATAAAAAACAAGGCAGGCTCAGTACGTATGTAAACATTCAGTTTGAACGTAAACATGTGTCGTCACTACTATCACATAACATATAGGCATCTTTGCCGTGGAATGTGGTCCTTCCATGATTTTGGAACGCTAGCGAACCTAGCGGTGGAAGTCAAGCTTTATTGAACAACGCGCATTAGACAGAGCAGCATCGCATGCTTTGCTTTCTCTTTTTATCTTCTTGCATATACGGGAGTGCCATTCGTCGATTGTTGGTACACAAAGAGCCTACTTTGAAATTTGCAGTTTGTTCTATGATGTCTATCTGTTTTGTGCTACTATTATCGCACAAGTTGAACTGAGACGATGCTCTACGGTCTCAGCATGCTTAATTTTGTACTCTAACATGTGGCACATATTTCACTTGAAGTGTCATTTTTTCGTTTTTACTTCAAGTTTATTCCATTTTTGCTTTTGCAATATCTCAAGTGAACTCATGGAAAAGCTGTCGAACTGATACGACGAAAAAAATTGTTTGACTGTCATATGACATATCAAAAGCATCACGGTATACAGGCAACAAGGTAGACTCGTAAGAAAAGTGACACGTCAAGAGTGACGCATATTTCATCGCCACATGTTAGAGTACAGAAGTAAGCATGCTGAGACCGTAGAGCATCATCTCAATTCAGCTTGTGCGAAGATAGTAGTGACGACACATGTTTACGTTCAAACTGAATGTTTACATACGTGCTGAGCCTGCCTTGTTTTTTGTAAACGGTGAAAAGCATACTATGATTGAATCAAAACTAATAAAGAGATCATAGTAAACCTGATTACTTGTATATTGCTACATATTAACTGTTGGGTGTGATATAATTTTATAACTGGCTCCATCCATATACTCCGACCAAATCCTGTAATTCAGGTAACGAACTCCATCGGAAAGAAAAGCTTTGTTACCTAGAAAATATTCCCATTTATTTGCTTTTGAATTGTTTTTAAATGGTGCAATATTGATGAAATTATAACATGTAAAGAAAAAGTACCGAATTTGTACACTTTTTGACTATTTACTAAAACTGCTATATCTCAGCCCCAGAACAACATTTCTTGGATCTTTTTTATGAAAATACTCCTTATAAATAGCTCTTTCTAGTGTGTAAGTTTTTCTGAATGAGAAAAAAATTATGTTTTGTGTGAGAATGAAATAACTTCGAAAATTAGTCAAAACAATGTGCTTTTTTCGATATTTAAAAAGTTCTGCAGACTGTAAAAACACATAATACCAAAAACTAATTCATGGAGACAATGGGCAAAGATCCACAGAAAAATAAAAAAATATAAAACGAATGGGTGATCCTCAAAAAATTGTGGAAGGACCCAATATTTGATTTTTACCTAAAAGGTCATTTTCAAAAATCGATCTAGCGCGACCTCTAAACGATTTTTAGAAATTCGGTTTGTTCTACAAAAATTATCCAGACAGGTATATCTTTCATTTCAGGGTTGAGCACCATGATTTTTCGAACATCGATTTTTTTTGGGACACCTAATGTTCAAGCATAATTTGCCATAATTCATTCCGTTTCACTGAATCGTACGCCGCCTTGAAATCAATAAACAGATGATGTGTCTGCAAGTTGTACTCCCGGAATTTATCAAGGATTTGTCTCAGGGTAAACATTTGATCCGTCGTTGATCGGCCCTCACGAAAACCTGCTTGGTATTCGCCGACGAAGGACTCTTCAAGCGGTCTCAATCTGTTGAACAGAATACGGGACATAATTTTGTACGCCGAATTAAGGAGGGTTATTCCTCGGTAATTGGTGCACTCCAGTCTGTGCCCTTTCTTAAAGAGATGGCAATCAGCTAGCAGGTCCAATCAGCTAGCAGGCATTTCCTCGTCTTCCCATATTCTCGACATAGGTGCAGAACTTCATAAAGCTGCCCACTGCCATGTTTAAGACAGCCGGAAGCTGGTCCTTCCCCGTAGCCTTATTGTTTTCAGCTCTTTAATGGCTTTTCTAACCTCATCTGGTGTAGGCGACTCCACAGCTTATCCATCGTCGCTAAGTTTATTTTGTTCACCGATGCACCGTCACTTCCACTATTCTATAAAGGAAGTGTTACTTCCACCTGGCAGCCACTTCAGTTTTATCTGTCAGCAAATTCCCTTGTTGGTCGTTGCACATGACGGGAGATGGCGCTGTCTTTCTCCGCACGCCATTGACAGACTCATAAAACCTCCGCATATCGTTCTGCTCCATTTTGTCCTCTTTTTTCTTCCAGCGGTGGGTTCGTTTTTCGGCTGCTCTTGCTTCCTTGTACCGATCTTCTTCTCGTCTGTCACTCTCTGACACTCCACATCGAACCAACCCGTACTGGGTCACCTCTGTGCAGTGCCTACCACTTCTCGTGCTGTTGTGCTCACCGACCCATGGATCGACTCCCATAGATCGTTGATGTTGTCGCTAACGTTGATTGCACTTATCCGTTCGTCGAGCTTCTGGCGGTACTCAGCCGATACTCCTTCCGCCGACAATCGCTGGATATTGTAACGCATCGTTCGCTGTGATCTTTGGTTCGATACAGTTGACAACCGTGATCGAATTTTACTGACAACGAGGTAGTGATCAGAGTTAATGTTCGGACCTCTGAATGTCCGCACATCGATAACATCCGAGAAATGGCGCCCATCCACCAGAACATGGTCTATCTGGTTGCAAGTTTCACCATTTGGGTGTCTCCAGGTGTGCTTTCGGATGTTTTTTTTTCGGGCAAAGTAGGTGCTACTGATGGCCATCCCTCTGGGAGCAGCAAAATTTACTAGCCGTAGGCCGTTGTCATTGGTAGCGGAGTGAAGGCTCTCCCTACCGATTATGGGACGGAAAAAGTCCTCTCTACCGACCTGAGCGTTGGCGTCTCCGATAACAATTTTCACGTCATGCTTTGGGCACTCTCCATAGGCTTTATCAAGACATTCATAAAACGTGTCCTTCACGTCGTCGGATTTATCGTTTGTCGGTGCATAAACGTTGATTAGGCTGTAATTGAAGAATTTTCCCCGTATCCTCAACACACAGATTCGTTCGCTAATGGGTTTCCACCGCATCACTCGCTTCATCTGCTTGCCCATCACTACGAAACCAACTCCATGCTCTGCTTTTTCACCGCCGCTGTGATAGATGTTATACTTGAATGCAGTATTGGTCGTGGGGTCCACGGCTCGGAATCTCCGGATCTAGGCCATCGGACTTCTTGAATAGCAGTCACGTTCACTCCAACCTTCTGCAGTTTGCGAGCCAGAAGGCTCACTCGTCCAGGTTCATTTAGGGTCCTGACATTCCAGGTACCGGGTTTCCAATCATAGTCCTTATTTCGTTGCCGGGTCGGTTGCCAAAAATAACGATCTCTTTTTCTTCTATCTCCATTTTTCGTGGTATTTGAGAGGCTTCAGTAAGCTATCTTACCGGGGTCGCGTTACCTACATCGCGCTGCTGGGGCTGCCACCTTACGCGTAGCTGACGCGATACAGCATTTCGTTAATCAGCCGCTCGGTACCAGGCAGACGCTGTTTGGGCCGCACCTCCTGGTGAGCAGACGCTCGAGGCGTACCTTCACACTCCAGCTGATGTCAGAAGGGCAGCAGTGCCCAGGCTGTACTACCAGCTAAGTACACGACCCTTAGCTGGCGGTCTTTGTCATCGGACGACCCGTGGAAGCGTGAGATAGGGACTTGTGGGGACCAGAGAACCCACCATTTTGCAGCCCAAAAACGCTCTGATATAAACATTTGGAATTGACCACTTTTACGAATGGACCGGATCTCCCGGAGGACCGTCTATTAAGCACTTGGAGGTCACAGAAGACTTTCCCTATTAATTTGCCCGAATGGAAAATTACGAAAAAAAATCGCTGTGCTGAAGTTTTGGAATTGTCCACTTCTACGGATATTCCAGATCTTCTGAAGGATTGTTTCTGCGACATTTGTAGACCACAGAAGATTTTAGCTATTGATTGCACCCACATTTTGCCGGAATGAATGATTACGAAAAAATCGCGAAGCTCTGAGATAAACTTTTGGAATTGGCCACTTTTACGAATATTCCGGATCTTCCGGGGGACCGTTTCTGGGACATTTGGGGTCACATAAGACTTTTACTATTGATTGCATCCACAACTTTCCAGAATGAATGGTTACGAAAAAATCACCTACAATTTGCTAAATGAATGGTTATCAAAAAATCGCGAAGCTCAGGGATAAACTTTTGGCATTGGCCGTTTTGTGGATGTTCCGGATCATCCGGAGAACCATTTCTGGGGCATTTGGAGGTCACGGAAGACATTTACTATTGATTACACCCACATTCTGCCAGAATGAATGATTACACCATTGATTACACCAATGATTACACTCTGACACCAAATTTTGGAATTGGCCACTTTTACGAATGTTCCGGATCTTCCGGGGGACCGTTTTTGGGACATTTGGGGTCACAGAAGACTTTTACTATTGATTGCATCCACAATTTTCCAGAATGAATGGTTACCAAAAAATCGCGAAGCTCTGGGATGAACTTTTGGAATTGGCCATTTTACGGATGTTCCGGATCTTCCAGAGATCTTCTCCGATGACCGCTAGAGGGATAAATTATCCCAGAAATGGCGTATACAAGATAGCAAATACAGTTGGGATCATCAGAGCACATATTTGCAAGCAATTTATGTTTCATAACACGAAACTCGAGAATTTGGTGCTAAATTGAAAAACTCAAACAGTACCTCTTTAGTGCAGGCTCTCCAAGGACTATAGAGTGGTCAATTTGGATGAATCACCTCATGAGCTTGTTCTAGCAACCTACAGCTATCGTTTGGTGCCTTAAGATCGAAAATCGGTTGAAATTTGAGTTTTTGTGATCGTGATTAAATCTTGGGTCCAAATGGGCCCCAATGCACAATGTGTCACTTTTTTTGTGATGCCTCGCCTAGAGGTCGCTGGAAGCTGATTTTCTCAGGGAATCTTAGTTTCCAAAAGTTAGGAAAAGTCAGATTTTTTCAGATTTTTATCTCGTTGCGCTACAAAGTTACAGCGGTATTTTGGATGTGCTTGGGTCGAGATGGACCCCAATGCACTAGGAAGGTTAAGTAAACGGATGATCAGTCGTGTATTAGTTTTTAAGTCTGTACGATTAATAACATAGTCGAAGACTGTAAAAAAAATAAAAATAAAATTAATAGTCAAGGTTGTGAAATCTGTTTCAAATAGTCATTTAAAAATTAGTTATTTTCATAGATAAACAGAAAAAACTAAATTCTCGCGTGATTTTTGAAAACGTCGTAAGTCCAAAAGAAAGGCTCTCTTTGTTTACGTTCTCTTTCGATTATTGCTAAGCCATATCAATATTTACATAGGATTTTTAACAGGGATCTGAAGAGAATTGCTTTGTCTAGCGTGTTGAGGGAAAACATTGCAATAAATGCAAAACTAGCTTAGATATTAGTGGAAGAGAGCGTAATGAAAGAGAGTCTCTCATTTGGACTTACGACGTTTTCAAAAATCACGCGAGAATTATCTCGAAGCAAATGCCAAAATTGATTCCATTTCATTAAAATTTGAACCAATCATCCAAATTCCTATATTTCTATCCAAAGCAACTTTAGAAGTGGTGACTGTCTCACCCGCCAAAGCACGCCGAAATCCAAAACCATCTCAAGTTCAATAGGATCAAGACTTGCATACCGGAACGCATAATCCGACACGGGCGTGAGAAAAGAACCACTGAAAGACTGCCGCCACTTGTAGACGATCCCGTGAGTGCGATACCTATGTGGAGTACCGCAAAAGAAACTCTCTCTCTATCTCGCCTCAGTTCTGATCCGGTGCTTTGATGCTACCGAATTTGGGATTCAACCCGATTGACACTGCTCGTGCACTTCATCAACGCCAGTCGAGACAGGTATCATCATCACTCTCCAAGATCCAGCATCCAGATGGAAGTATGTACCTACCTTTACTTTAGGATTACAATCCAACACGCTCCGTGCGGAGGACGATGATCGGTGCCTTCAAAGAACGCTCTATCGCCACCGACCGGCTCGGGAATGAAGCCGCTTATCCACGCATCAATAATTTGCCGCTTTAGTGGTGCGCATCCTCGCAGTTTTTCGTTCGTATTTGTCGCCGATGAGGACGCAAGTCGCAAGTGGAGAGCAGTGGACATTGGCGTTACTATTGAGGGATCCGGAAACTGCGATGGCATTGGGTATTTCGTTTTGAGATGGGATGGCCATATGGAGTGTCGTACAAAATTCCTGTCGATTCAAGTTGCTAGATGAGGACCCTGATCTGGTAGTTTTGATCTCCTGAACATGCTTTTTTGTGTTTAGACAGGAGCCTGAAACAGTTTATCTCACAGCATGACGTAATCTACATAAGTTGACCTTTTTATAGTATTTTTGTTTGAAATATTTGTTTGTGATAATTTGTTCATTTATTAATATATAAGCTCAACTAAGCTCAATTGCACTTGACCATTGGTTACAAATATGCAGTTTAACATAATATGCATATTTCAACAATACAGGTCACACTGGATGGAATCGAGTAAAGCAGATTGATAAAATTTGAATTTATCTGATGGGTTTACATTTGGTTTGTCTTTGGTGAGACCTGTCGATTGGACCTAAAGACCAGGACTTTCTCGCCCATCTTTTTCTTTAGAGGACACTTCTCTAACATCATTAATGTGTGAAGATCAAATCAATAGAAATTAATCAAATTTATGTAATAAAGGTGAAATTCAAATGAAAAATAGGTATATACGTTTCAATTTAACAAATTAAAAAAAAAAATCACCAGCTGGTATGCTGAAGTGCTTGTAGAAGATGAACCAGGATTTCGGCGACACCATGACAAAAGTTAAGAATATCACACCGTAACATTAGAGTGATTCAAATTTCAACTTTTTTGCTCCCCTATGCTTAAACGATGGCTTTTGCCATTTTAATAATCGTCCTAAATTTTTAGCTATTTTGGATGTAATTTGACTGAGCACAAGCAGCTTGTATGAAAATTACTATGAAAACAGTAACGTTTGTGAAAAACCGGTCCCCATCATTGCCCATTGGGCTCTAAAAATTTATGAATACGTTAGCAACATAGGAAATTTAACAAGGGAAAATATCGTCGTTGTTGCTAAACGATTTGATGCTGGCAACAAAAGTTATTATGGAATTACTGAATTGTGGGAAATTCAATGTAACACGTAAAAGAATTACATCAATATCAATAATGAGCCTTTCTGTTTTCTTTATAATTTTGCTCACAAAAGTCAGATTGCTTCGCAACAACAACTGACTTTCAGCTTAGGATCTATTCTATGATGACGATGCGTTAAATATATTCAAATATATTCTGGACTGCTTCACGAAACGATCCTTTACATAAGTGGCAATTCTCATAGTAATTTTCATATAACCTTCAAACGGCACGTGCACAACCAAATTACATCCAAATCAGCTAAAAATTTGGGAGGACTATTAAAATAGCAAAAACAATCGTTTAAGCACAGGGGAGCAAAAAAGTCAAAATTTGAATCACTTTACCGTAACATATATGTTATTAACAAGAAAGGAGATTTTAGTGTTTTGTGTAAACTCACAAAATTGTTCACGTAGCATTCACTAGTCACCTCCACATGCACCTCCCAGCTGTGATACTCAAGTACGCCAATGGTTGACGATTTCGCACCGCGCTACTGCCCGCTAGCTTTCGTGTTTGGCTCAGCCGGTCTCCCGGATTGTATTTATCCGATCGGACAACTGTGGCCCGAACCGAATCGATTATTGATATACATTTTCATTTGTCGGAATTGAGACTTTGTCTGGAAAAGCGATCGTGCACCCTGAGTGTGAGGCTGTAAATGAGAACGAGATAGGACAAAAAGCATCGACACTGGGGTGAAGAAATAAAAAGGCGATTGAATAATTTAACACGCGGCAGAGCTTTGATCTTGGCTGAGAGCTGTGAGGGCAGTTGTCTTGTTAGGCGGCCGCCTCGCGAGTAACACGGTGGAGCTGAAATGATGTGAATTTTAATTTTTGAATTTTGACTTTCAATGCGATCTTGATCATAAACAACATAAACGACTCTTCGCGCCAATTTGTAATTCTCATTTGATCACGTTTTGATGTTTAAGAAAATATTTCTCAAAGCCACCTTGAGTTAAGCTTTCGAATTGAAAAATATTTGTACACATCCGAAACTGAAGAAAATATACACGGCGCAGCGTTCCTGGAAGAGGTGTCAAACAAGCCCCTACGCCGGCACGTGATTGACGGGTGCCGATGGGAGATGGGATGTCAATAGTGCTGTCCAATGAGCAGCTCGAAGTAGCTCGAAGTTGTTCCTGTCACGCTCATGCCCGTTTGTTGACAAAAAAGAACGAGCAGGACGGGAACAACTTCGAGCTACTTCGAGCTGCTCATTGGACAGCATTAATGTGAAACACCAATTTACCACACTCAGGATGCGAAAATTAGTCCCCGACAGATTGCCGCCGACGACGCGACGACAGCCATTTACGTTTTTATCTACGGGGCAGATACGCCGCTACTCATGTCCACACTGGATCCACCGTGAGCCAAATTTGTCCATCAAGCAATCACGCGTTTGACGCGGATATCGCAGCTCTCTGCTCGATCGAAATGGATAGATAAGTGCACGTTGCGCAAGCCTATGCGTGAACTGTTTCATATTTTTTCCCACGGTATCAATCGATCGGCTGCATTTAATTTTTTTCTGCCTCCCGCCGATATCGCTATCAATGTGATTTACCAGCGGAGAAGTGAGAAATAATTTGATGCAAAACAAATTGGTTTGCTCTCATTGAAGTAAATTGTGCTCGAACGCATTTAGGTATTCAGTTAAGTGTGCATTATATGTAAACCTCTTTTCTTCTTTTTCTTCTTTTGTGGGTCCGCGATATCTACTTAAGCCTGACCTACCACGCGCTTAGCAATTCCACCGAATTGCAATCCAACTTTTGCTTGTTTGGAATGTAACGCCCAGTCAAATTATTTGAGGAGATTTATGCATGTGAATGATTTATTATCATTCAGATAAGTGCATGAACTTTTGTTTTTCTGATTAATAATTACCAATACTAAATTACTATATTCAGCCAATAATGGAAGGAGCACTATGACTTTCAAAGCAAATTGGCTCGAACCCCAAGGGGTTCGTCACACTAATGACGTGAGTATTTTTCTGGGTTTTTCAACCCCCTCCCCCCATGTAAGATTTTTCCCATAAAAATCATTTTTATTTATATGAACCGTAAGAAAATGGCAGACCCCCCTCCCCTCATAATTTATTTATTATTTATTACCAGACTAAGGCCGGAGTGGCCTGTGCGGCACATAAAAGTCTTCTCCATTCGGCTCGGTCGTCGCCAACCACGCAGTCTACGGATCGTTGTCGAGAACCATTTTCACCAGATTACTGTCCGACATTCTGGCTACGTGCCCGGCCCACCGCAGTCTTCTGATTTTCGCGGTGTGAACGATGGATGGTTCTCCCAACAGCTGATGCAACTCGTGGTTCATTCGCCTCCTCCACGTACCGTCCGCCATCTGCACCCCACCATAGATGGTACGCAGCACTTTCCTTTCGAAAACTCCAAGTGCGCGATGGTCCTCCACGAGCATCGTCCAGGTCTCGTGTCCGTAGAGGACTACCGGTTTAATTAGCGTTTGTAGATTGTCAGTTTGGTACGGCGGCGAACTCTATTCGATCGGAGCGTCTTGCGGAGTCCAAAGTACATACGATTTCCAGCCACTATGCGTCTCCGAATTTCTCTGCTGGTGTCATTTTCGGCAGTCACCAGTGAGCCCAAGTACACAAATTCTTCTACCACCTCGATTTCGTCACCACCAATGCAAGCTCGCGGTGGATGGCTCACATTGTCTTCTCTTGAGCCTCTTCCTATCATGTACTTTGTCTTCGACGTGTTGATGACTAGTCCGATCCGCTTGGCTTCCCTCTTCTGTCTGATGTAGGCTTCCTCCATCTTCTCAAAGTTACGTGCCATAATATCTATGTCGTCGGCGAAGCCAAATAGCTGGACGGACTTATTGAAACTTGTACCACTCGTGTTAATCCCTGCTCTTCATATTACCCCTTCCAAAGCGATATTAAATAGCAGACATCACCGAAAGACCATCACCTTGCCTATCGCCCTTTTTGTAGATGGGACACACGACACCTTCCATCCACTCCTGCGGCAAAACTTCCTCCTCCCAAATCATCGCCATTCAGCTGTTCTTCGTAGTGCTGCCGCCACCTTTGGATCACCTTACGCTCGTTCGTAAGAAGGTTCCCATTTATGTCCTTACACATATCAGGCTGTGGCACGTGGCCATTTCGTGAACGGTTTAACTTCTCATAGAACTTTCGTGTGTTATTAATTAGAGCGGTACAGTTGCTCCGTCTCTTCACGGTCTCGATCTTCCTGCTGGCGCTTTTTCCTCCGGAAAATCGAGTTTTGTCTGTTCCGCGCCTGTTTATATCGTGCCTCGTTCGCCCTTGTGCGGTGTTGCAGCAATCTCGCCCATGCTGCATTCTTCTCTTCTACCAACTGCTCACATTCGCCGTCATACCAGTCGTTTCTCTGATCCGGGGGCACCGTGCCAAGTGCAGCGGTTGCGGTGCTACCAATGGCGGATCGAATATCTCTCCAGCCATCTTCAAGAGACGCTGCGCCTAGCTGCTCTTCCGTTGGGAGTGCCACTTCCAGCTGCTGCGCGTATTCTTGAGCAAGTCTACCGTCTTGTAGCCGCCCAATGTTAAGCCGCGGCGTTCGACTTCAACGCGTGTTGTACACCGTCGAGAGTTTTGAGCGCAGGCATACTGTAACGAGGTAGTGGTCGGATTCAATATTCGCACTGCGGTAAGTGCGGACGTTCGTGATGTCGGAGAAGAATTTACCGTCGATTAGAACGTGGTCGATTTGGTTTTCCGTTTCCTGGATCTCCATGTGGCCTTGTGGATATTTTTGCGGGGAAAGAAGGTGCTTCGGACTACCATTCCGCGGAAGGCTGCGAAGTTTATGCATCGTTGGCCGTTGTCATTCGATACGGTGTGCAGACTATCCGGTCCGATGACCGGTCTACACATTTCCTCCCTTCTTACCTGTGCGTTCATGTCGCCGATGACGATTTTGACGTCCCGCAGTAGGCATCCTCGTCGTCGGGTCTCTCTTCGTGTGGGCATAGTGCACGTTGATGATGCTATAGTTGAAGAAACGGCCTTTAATCTTCAGCTTGCACAATCTTGCGTTGATTGGCTGCCACCCAATCACGCGTTGGCGCATCTTTCCCAGCACTATGAAGCCGGTTCCCAGGTCGATGGTGGTGCCACAGCTTTGGTAGAAGGTAGCCGCTCGATTCCCGCTTTTCCACACTTTCTGTCCTGTCCAGCAGATTTCCTGCAGCGCTACGACGTCGAAGTTGCGGAGATGTAATTCATCGTAGATTATCTTGTCGCAACCTGCGAAGCCTAGCGACTTGCAGTTCCATGTTCCAAGCTTCCAATAGTGATCCTTTATTCGTCGCCTAGGTCGTTGCCGATTGTAACAAGTCGTATTATCTTCTATGTCATTCGTAATGGTTGTTTTTAAAGGCGGCTTATTGGGCCTGCGCAAAATTCCTGTCTTGCCGCAGGGCCGGCCTGTCAGGTCTGTTTTGCGTTCCACCTAATACCAGGACTTGGGCTTGTGCACTTTGAGCGGCATACGGTCGCTGTGGCGGAGCCTACTTGCGGATTCATGCAGCTTTTGATAGAAGTTTAACATTTAACCTTAGTAAGATGTTGGGGTCAATATGACCCAAAACGAAACTTCAAAGTAGAATAACTTTTTACCTGATAATCCGATCGTTATGAAATTTCTTGACTTTTAATATTTTGTGGAAATGAAGCATCTGACATGAAAAAAGTATTTTAAGGTGCAACAGGAACGACCCCACAAAAAAAGTTACGAATAAGATGTTGGGGTCATATTGACCCAGAAATGTAAATGCTTATAAAACAGTCAAATTATAACCGAATTACAAAGTTTATATACCGTTCGAAAGATAAACTCATCAATTTTGTGGCTATGTGGTGATATGCTGGTTCTGGAGACAATGGCCACCGGGAAACGACTTCCACGGGGACCTTGTCGGTCGTATAAGGGGAGCCTAAAAATCGCTCCATATATGCCATTCGATCGCTAATTCTTCATATATTCTCTTAAAATGGTAATGTATGGTCCATGAGAGGGTTTCCGACGAAAGTGGCCACTCCTGGTACATGCAAGGTGCCCCCGGGGAACCCACAGGAGGGGACATTTCCGTTTTAGCACCAAAATATGCCGTGCGGCGGCTCTTTCGTCATGATTTTCCACCAAACAGATGGTTATGCGCTTGAAATCGATAAGTGACCACATTGGCCACTCCTGGTACATGCAAGGTGCCCCCGGGGAATCCGCAGGAGGGACATTTCCGTTTTAGCACCAAAATATACCGTGCGGCGGCTCTGTCGTCATTATTTTCCACAAAATAGATGATAATGCGCTTGAAATCGATAAAAGACCACATTGGCCACTCCTGGTACATGCAAGGTGCCCCGGGGAGCCCGCAGGAGGGGACATTTCCGTTTTAGCACCAAAATATGCCGTGCGGCGGCTCTTTTGTCATGATTTTCCACCAAACAGATGGTTATGCGCTTGAAATCGATAAGTGACCACATTGGCACCTCCTGGTTCATGCAAGGTGCCCCTGGGGAATCCGCAGGAGGGGACATTTCCGTTTTAGCACCAAAATATACCGTGCGGCGGCTCTGTCGTCATGATTTTCCACAAAATAGATGATAATGCGCTTGAAATCGATCAAAGACCACATTGGCCACTCCTGGTACATGCAAGATGCCCCAGGGAATCCGCAGGAGGGACATTCCGTTTAGCACCAAAATATGCGATGCGGCGGCTCTTTTGTCATGATTTTCCACCAAACAGATGGTTATGCGCTTGAAATCGATTAATGACCACATTGGCAACTCCTGGAGCCTATGAGGGCCCCCAGGGAACCCTTAGAAGGGGACATTTCCATTTCTACACCAATATAAGCCGTGCAGTGGCTCTCTCGGTGTTTTCCCATCAAATAGATGGACGTGCGCTCGAAATCGATAAGTGACCACATTGGCTACATTTGAAACCTATGAGGCTCCCTCGGAGAACACGTAGAAGATGACGTTTCCATTTTTACACCAACATATGTCATGCGGCGGCTCTTTCGTCGTGATTTTCCTTCAAATAGGTGCCCTCGAAATCGATTATTGACATATTGTCCACCCTTAGAACCTATGAGGTGCCCCCGGGAGCCCATAGAAGAGTACATTTCCATTTTAACACCATGCCGTGCGGTGGCTCTTTCTTTGTTATTTTCTACCAAACAGATGGTCATGTGCTTGGAGTTGATTAGTGATATTGTCTACTCTTGGAACCTTTGAGATGCCCTGCGAACCCGTAGGAGAGGACATTTTCATGGTTATATCAAATGTACTGTGCCGCTTGCGGCAGCTCTATCTTCGTCTATCATTGTCTACCCTGGCCACAAGTCTTCAAAAAGATGGTTATGCGCTTGAAATTGTTCTTCATTTGAAATTGAGTACTGAGTCAAATTAAAAAATAGTTTCTGTGCAACTGTGATGATTCCTTCGAACAGCTCTCCAAGGATTTTCTATTCCGCATCTCGGTATTACCATTAGTCGATGTTCCCTTCAATGTTGACTCACCGATCGCCGTGGACAATGCTATGAAAACGCAACATTTCGATTTAAAAAAAATCTCTCCTTCTGAGAGACTCCTGCGGGTACCTTGTAGGTTGTAGATATCAAGTTCAGAATGAATGACCTATTTGATAAAAAAAAAACAAGATTAATCTACCTAGTGGTGATGGTGCCTTTATCGTTCGTTCAAAAGGGTTGAGAAATATATGAGAAAAGTCTAATATAACACTGGTCACTTATTCATTTCGGTATAAAAACGGAAATGACACCATCTAAGGGTTCCCCGTGGGCATCTCATTGGTTCCAAGAGTGGCCAATGTGGTCACTTATCGATTTCAAACGCATAATCATCTATTTTGTGGAAAATCATGATAAAAGAGCCGCCACACGGCATATTTTGGTGTTAAAACGGAAATGTCCCTTTACGGGTTCCCCGAGGGCACCTCATAGGCTCCAAGAGTAGCCAATGTTGTCAATTATAGATTTCGAGCGCATCATCTATTTTGTGGAAAATCATGACGAATGAGCCACCGCATGGCATATTTTGAGTTTAAACGGAAATATTCTTTTCTACAGGTTCCCCAGGGGCACCTCATAGGCTCAAGAGTGGCCAATGTGGTCACTTAGCGATTTCAAGCGCATTATCATATATTTTGTGGAAAATCATGACGACATAGCCGCCGCACGGTATATGTTGGTGCTAAAACGGAAATGTCCCTTCCTGCGAGTTCCCCGGGGGAACCTTACATGTACCAGGAGTGCCCAATATGGTCACTTATCGATTTCAAGCGCATAACCATCTGTTTGATAGAAAATCATGACGAAAGAGCCGCCGCACGGCATATTTTGGTGCTAAAACGGAAATGTCCCCTCCTGCGGGTTCCCCGGGGGCACCTTGCATGTAACAGGAGTGGCCACTTTCATCGGAAGCCCTCTCATGGAACATACATTACCGTTTTAGGATAATTTATGAATAATTAGCGATCGAAAGGCATATATGGAGCGATTTTTATACTTCGCTTATATGACCGACAAGGTCCCCGTGGAAGTCGTTTCCCGGTGGCCATTGTCTCCAGAACCAGTATATCACCACATAGCCACAAAATTGATGAGTTTATCTTTCGAACGGTATATAAACTTTGTAATTCGGTTATAATTTGACTGGTTTATAAGCATTTACATTCTGGGTCAATATGACCCCAACATCTTATTTGTAAGTTTTTCTCAATATCCGAAGGAGGTTAAATAAACTCGATCACTTCCAGCATACCTAAATATGCCATTCATACTGTTTAAGCTTCATTTCCGGCCAATTAGATGGTATTTTCGACCGATTTCATAGTGGTTCAAACCATGATACGCTTTTCACTAGTTCAAACCATTATTGAATACCCTAGATGGAAATAAGCTTGTTGATATGAAAAACGGTTACAAACCAAATGTCATTCATTGTTTTTGATGCGTTTGTTATTGCATTCATTGTTTTTGATGTTTGTTATTGCAACGTAGCCAGAATGTCCCGGTAAAAATAGATTTCGTTAGTGATTCGGTGGGCACACAGTTGTGCGCAACGGAAAAGGTAAATTGATTATGTGAAACATGATTTACAAACGCTTTGTAAACTGCATGACTGGCTATGAACTTTTTATAGTTGTTTATATGGTTTCCGGATAATCAAATTGTTTCCTGTTCGTGTAACTTTAATCGTGAGAAATATTCTCATGAGATTGCAATCAGAAATGCTATCACTTTATTTTATAGCACTAAAATTCGACACGCTTCGATACAATCACGCTTAATATCAATGTAACTGAGTTCTGAACCCTTGACAAATTCTTATTCTTAATTAAGTAACAAATTTTCTTCTTTAAAACGAATTCATTTCCGTCCTCAACTGATCATCTTCCAATTATACGCCACATTCAGTCGATTTTCAACACAACTTTCCGCATTCTGATGAGCTTTTGTTATGGACCGAACACAAACAAAATCATTACGGCAATAAAAAGCGAGAAACATTGGTCACTTCATCGCTTCCTCGATCATCGAAAATTAAAACCGATACAAACGAGTCAGCCAAACGGCACAAACATACTGGCCGGAAATTGGAAATCATTTAGGTGTTATGTTTTTGCTCAAACGTGATAAGTTTAATTAGAAAAATACGAAACGCTCCGAATGAACCCCAGCTGGTCAAATTCAAATAAAATATTCAGATCATTCGCGGACTGCAATCTTGGTGGCGCTATTCCCACAGACTCATCATCATTCTCGTAGCCTCAACCAGCGGTTCATCAACAAATGGCTCATTATCAGTTTGGTAATTTCCTCTGGACTCGGCCGAAAAAAGTTGAATCACTCATCGGCACCATCGCACACTGTTTCGTGATGTGTGTTTTGAGCTGCAAAACTCAATTGGTGATCTATAGAATCCTCAGGGAATTCGTCTACATATTAATTCCCTTCCGTTTTGTAAGCAAAGGTTATTGTCAACAATATGGAGAGGCTGCTAATTTTTTCTTAACAAAACCATTAGGTATTTTGGTGCAGAAATCATCTAAAATAATTTTCGTATCACATATTAAGACAGCCAAATAATTATTGAAATTTTGAATTGTAAAGTTGGTAAGAAGTCATATCAATCGCAACTCTGCCCCTTAGGAAATACTGTGTGTCATGTGGTTCCATTCAAAAAACTTCATCTTCTTTGCCAACATTGTTCGGCCGTAGTCACCACACGATCGGCATGGGCAGAAACTAAGGGGTGATATCGAAAAACCATATGAATATTAATTACGTTTTTTATTCCACCGAAATGGGCCGCCGCTGGAAACCCGTTCCAGGAACATCGAATGGGACTCGTCGGCAGCGCATGGGCGCGATCAATAAATTATTGAAATAAAACTTGACTTGGTCGATCAGTTTGGCTCAGTTTCGATTTCTCGCCGGTGCGTTTGCCAAGTCTTGGAACTAGGCTAGATTTTCGATGGGCTTCCTTTTCTTGTCGTGGCCGTTGTTCGGTAAATGGATAACGTCGTTTAGGTCAGGGCTATTGGATTTCCAATAAAACTGGTGAATAATGTGTGAAGGCACCTTTTGACACCTTGCCTGAGTGGGACGATTTCAGAATTTTGGCTGGTGGCTCGTACGCGGGGATTCAATCTTTCCCACGCGTAGTAACTTGAGATCCCGCGACAACGAAGAGTGAAAATGACGTTGGAACCGACTGTTTATAATAGCTCTGGAAAGAAGTTGATAAAATCAAATTGATGATCCATTGCTGCTGTGAATGAATAAAAACGCAATAATATGATTCATTATTTTACAATAGTTCATAACTGATACGATTATTACTTTTGGGAAATAAACAGATTAATATATAATGTAGATATTCTCCGTTAGTTCGATAAACTGAGTCACTGCTTTTTTTTATTAAAACTTTAAAATTAGAAACAACCTCGAAAGCTTCTGACGCGTGAAAATTGGGCTTATCTTTGGTGTTCTGACTTTTTTTTAATGTTATTTATAGAAACAGATAACAAAAATTACATATTGGTTAGTCTGCCAATTTCAACTCCTTCAAGTTCCAGCAGTTAAAGTCAAATTTCTTCTTTTTACCGTTTTCAGTACACTAATAGGCCCGGAAAGCAACTCACAATCAACTTGATTCGCAAACTTCTACAAGGGCTGTGATACAAACGGTCGAAATACATCATTTTTCATTTATTTAGTTAACATCTAAACAGATAACACTGAATCAACAATTTGACGCCACAATGCACGGTTCGAGGCCGCATCTCTCCATCCTCGGATACGCCCCACGCTCGCCAAGTCGTTCTGCACCTGGTCTGCCCATCTCGCTCGCTGCGCTCCACGCCGTCTCGTACCTGCCGGATAGGAAGCGAACACCATCTTTGCAGGGTTGCTGTCCGGCATTCTTGCAACATGTCCTGCCCATCGTACCCTTCCGAATTTAGCTACCTTCTGGATACCGATTCTTTTTTGACACGGGGATGCGTTCCGTGTAAAAAAAGTTTCCAGTTCAAAATTTGAAAATCCGTGTAAAAAAGTTTTATGATTTCTCGACGAATCATGCAAAATGGAGCAACTTTGCAAAAATTTTGTGTGGGATTTTTTTTACACGGCCGTGTAAAAAAAATCCGTGTAAAAACAGAATCGGGTGTACTGGGTTCGCCGTAGAGTTGGGCGTGCTCGTGGTTCATTCTTCGCCGCCACACACCGTCTTCTTGCACACCGCCAAAGATGGTCCCGTCTCTCGAATACTCCGAGTGCTTGCAAGTCCTCCTAGAGCATTGTCCATGTAGAGGACAACCGGTCTTATTAGCGTCTTGTACATGACACATTTGGTGCGGTGGCGAATCTTTTTCGACCGCAGTTTCTTCTGGAGCCCGTAGTAGGCCCGACTTCCACAGATGATGCGCTTTCGTATTTCACGACTAACGACTAACGGTCGAAATACAAAAGGTCGAATAAACAAAATTAGAAAAAAAATCAGTTTTGTACACATATTGACAACAAGTTTGGCCACATGCTTCTGCAAGTTATTTCTCCTTATTAATTTCATGGACAATTCTTTAAACAATTTACAATGGGTATGCAGTAGACACTGAGCAAGTATTATATGGTTTTTCCTAGTTTCGAAATGGTGCAGATTGGACTGTTCTCCCAACTAATTGTTCCACATAGGCACCCCTTAAGCTTTATAGATGTTTTCATGATGAGAATTGGTCATCGCTCTCACCGACAGTCTGGAGGTTGGATAACAAAATCGTCCAAAAAGGTGTCTTATAATTTTGTTTTCTTCCCCTCAAATAATTTCTATCTATTCTACACGCATTCTAAGTAGATGAAACAGTGACCCATTCTCACCCCCATTTGACCCATTGTCACCCTCGACAACGGTATTTAAAATATGTTTTAAAAATAGGCCTGAGACAAAAACGACTGAATATCATGTGAAATAATGGTAAACGTATGGTTCTTTGTTTTATCTTGGTCTTGTTTTGTCGGATTGAGCGAAAATCTTACAGGTGAGACAGAGGAATCGCAATCCGGTAAGTTTAAGTGAAAATGAAGAGATTTTGCTCAATTTGTCCATAGCAGCCCGATAATGGACAACTAATTTTGAATTATTACGTTCTCGTTCTCGTTCTCGGTCAATTTTTAAATAAATTGCAAGCGGTTTCAACTGTGATCAAGGGGAATAGTAGTTCCAGCATGTATATGGATAAAACGATCAGGATGACCCTCCCTCTTCTAGAGGGGGAAGTTTTGAGGTGTGGCATAAGTCATTTTTTGAGCAAATGTTTAGTATTTTGAAATTTTTAACGTTGTGAGAGGTGTTTTAGTATAAATAATTAATGATCAATGTGAATGGTTGACAACATCGGTCAAATAGACATAAATTGACCTCCGGATGACCTCAGAATAGGTACCGGAAACCCGGAATATCCGGTATAAACGGCCAGCATAGAATCACCGAACATATCGGTCTTCCGACACCTTAAAATTCTCAGAATCTCATAGGTAACTTAGAAAACGCCATAGTTTCTTGGTAGGGTAAAACTCGTCGTATGACAAGAGGTAAAACTGGCCATTTGATGGCCATGGAACAGGTTCCGGAAATCCGGAATCTCCGGTACAAAAGGCCAAGATAAAACTACATAACAAATTAGGCGTCCGATAACTCAAACTTCTCAGAATCTCATAAATAATTTAGAAAACGCCTTAGTTTTTCAGTAAGGTTGAACTGGCCATGCGGGGGCCATGTAACAGGTTCCGGAAACTCGGAATTTCCGGTACAAAAGGCCAAGATAAAACTACATAACAAATTAGGCGTCCGACACCTTAAACTTCTCAGAATCTCATGAGTAATTTCGATAATGCCTTAGTTTCTTGGTAGGGTAAAACTGGTCATGTGATGGCCACGGACCGGTTCCAGAAACCCGAAATTTCCGTTAAAAAATGGCCAACATAAAACTACAAAAAAATTAGGCTTCCGACACCTCAAATTTCTCAGAATCTCATAAGTAACTAAGAAAACCCCATAGTTTTTCAGTAGGGTAAAACTGGCCATGTGATGGCCATGGAGCAGTTTTCGGAAACCCGGAATTTCGGGTATAAAAGGCCAACATAAAACTACAAAACAAATTAGGCATCCGACACCTCAAACTTCTCAGAATCTTATGAGTAATTTCGAAAATGCCTTAGTTTCTTGGTAGGGTAAAACTGGTCATTTGATGGCCACGGACCGGTTCCAGAAACCCGAAATTTCCGTTTAAAAATGGCCAACATAAAACTACAAAAAAAATTAGGCTTCCGACACCTCAAACGGCTCAGAATCTCAGAAGTAACGTAGAAAACCCCATAGTTTTTCAGTAGGGTAAAACTGGCCATGTGATGGCCATGGAGCAGTTTTCGGAACCCGGAATTTCGGGTATAAAAGGCCAACATAAAACTACAAAACAAATTAGGCATCCGACACCTCAAACTACTCAGAATCTTATGAGAAATTTCGAAAATGCCTTAGTTTCTTGGTAGGATAAAACTGGCCATGCTAGGGCCACGGAACAGGTTCCCCAAACCCGAAATTTATGGTAAAAAATGGCCAACATAAAACTACAAAACAAATTAGGCTTCTGAAACTTCAAACTTCTCAGAATCTCATAAGTAACTTAGAAAACCCCATAGTTTTTCAATAGGGTAAAACTGGCCATGCGATGGCCACGGAACAGGTTCCGAAATCCCTGAATTTTTGGTACAAAAGGCCAACATAAAACTACCCTCTCAGAATCTCATGAGTTATCTAGAAAACGCCTTAGTTTCTTGGTAGGGTAAAACTGGCCGTGCGATGGCCATGGAACAGGTTTCGGAAATCCAGAATTCCCGGTAAAAAATGGCAAACATAAAACTACAAAATAGATTAGGCCTCCGACACCTCAATTGAAATTTCGTTATATTTGAAACTGCCTGACTTTTTTTTCAATTGACTTATCGCGACAGCCACTAGACCACCGAGCACGTCTCCCGCAGTGTGTGAGTTTTTTTTTTAGTAAAATGCGATTTTTATTTTTGAGAGTGCTTGATTACCTAACGTAAAGTGACCAGACGTCTCGGATTATGCGGGACAGTCCCGGATTCAGCCTACTTGTTCCGCATTGCCAGGCGTCCCGAAAAACGTCCTGCATTCTTTGATGAACCTGAAGAGTCTGGAGAATCTAGGGAATCTGTAGGAATGGGATGTCTAGAAAACCTGTAACATCCGTCCAAAGGATGAACTGAACTTGAAAAATGGTTTCAAAACTCTGAGATTCTAGACAATATCCGTAAAAGTTAAAGAATCTAGGCATTCTAGAGGATCAACGAAAGTTTAGCTGGTTTGTCAGACTCACGATAACACAAGAATCTCAGGAATGTGAGAACAAGTGGTTCGAAATGATGTTGAATTTCAACACATGGGCACAACAAATTAATTTAATTATTTTATTATTTTGTAAATTTTCATGTCATCTGTGTGAAATAAGCAGAAATTGGCTAGCACTGAGGAAAATGGACGTACGATTTTGAATCAAACGCCTTAGGGAAGATCCATTAATTACGTAACGCAAAAATTGGTAATTTTCAACCCCCATCCCCATATGTCACACTTTTTGTATGAATCATTGACAATTTTTGTATGGCTTGTCACACTTCGGCCAACCCCCCTCCCCCCTATGAGCGTTACGTAATTTATGGATGCTCCCTTATGAAAATTTGCCACAAGGAATCGGTATGAATTTCAAAATGTTGCCTAATGAATGATGATTTTCATTTGAAAAAAAGTGATGTGCGGCAGACTGGGTTCGAACCATTGACGTCAGGGTTGGGAGGCCGGTATGTAGGCCACACGCCCATCGACGCTTGATTGCTCCGGGAGGTAACTGCGTATAAGAAGCATTGTTGGTGGAATAATCAGTCGAAGATTCATAAGGCGCCAGTTATGAATTTCGATAGTCCAGTTCGCTGAGTGAGTATCAACTGCGAGATCTTCTTCTTCTTCTTCTTCTTCTTCTTCTTCTTCTTCTTCTTATTGGCATTACATCCCCACACTGGGACAGAGCCGCCTCGCAGCTTAGTGTTCATTGAGCACTTCCACATTTATTAACTGCGAGGTTTCTAAGCCAGGTTACCATTTTTGCATTCGTATATCATGAGGCTAGCACGATGATACTTTTATGCCCAGGGAAGTCGAGACAATTTCCAATCCGAAAATTGCCTAGACCGGCACCGGGAATCGACCCCAGCCACCCTCAGCATGGTCTTGCTTTGTGGCCGCGCGTCTTACCGCACGGCTAAGGAGGGCCCCAACTGCGAGATATCGTATATAAAAAGCGGATTAAGGTTACTGCCCGACGGAGCTCTCGAGTTGTTGTATACAATATTTCCGACTCTGGCGAGCCTATCTTAACTCGAAACAAGACGTTAACCAGGTAGGATATGAACCAAAGCACAGAGCTATCATGTTCCACTGTAGCGAATGCCGCCCTCAAATCTATATACGCAGTTTCAATCTGCCATCCTGCGTCCAAGATACACAAACCGTTGGAAGTAAACTATCCCAAACTCGTTAAAACAGATTTTTTACATATGGATAAACGTGACTTCTGTACAATTATTGCGAACAGCTTTGAACTGGCGCACAAAGAGGTGATTCCACGAGAATTCTGGATACCTCGCTCGTCTTTCTTTCTAGATTAAGGATTTGAAAGATATATGGTTGTATGAATATCTGACGATATTTTGATAAGTTTAGGTCATGACGACAGTTCAGATTGGAAGGATCTAAGTCAGCGGCAGAATCTGACATAAATAAGATTTTCAAAAATGTGTAAAATCTGGAACACCCCCAAATTTGCCCAGATTTAAAAATAAGCATGAGCATGATGACCGTGCATTTAAATATAACCAGAACAATCGCAATGGCACAGTTTAGTGAGCTTGTTGAAAAAGAAAGCGCGGAATAGTGAAATTTTCATGTCGCAATATTTTCCGCGACGAGTAGTATATTCGTTATTTTTTTTCTGTGTGTTTAAGCGCATTTTTCGGAAAGAGATATTACAAAATTACAAAAGGGATCATATAGTAAATTTTATCATAGTTGATTCCAGAATGCAATGACAGAACTATAATAATAAATGCATTAGCGTTCGTTCAAATAAAACATCGAACTAGTACATTATTGAAAAGAAACAATGTGACTGAATTCCACGTCGAATGAAACATGTTGCGGACGCGGTTGTCAAACCCATATGTACATTACATACGCAGACATCACCTCAATCAGTTGACTGATGCCTGCAGGCGTAACAATTCTCAGCCAAGATTAGCGAGTGTGTAGTGTCTTTTAATCAGATTTAAACTTTCTACATACTTACATACACAAGAAATGCACAGTTGCTGTAATGCAGCCTTATTGGCTGATTAAATGGCTAATCGGTTCGTGTTGTATGCACTTTTCAATCGAGCATTGATTTAAAAGTACTATAAGGTTGCAATACACAATTCTAGCGGGCGATTAGCGTTAAGCATGTGATTTCAAATTGGATTTATATTTGAATCGTTAGTTAGAGAAATCATATGACTTTATTTTTAGTGTTGATAAAATCAAATAAAGTTTGTTCAGTGGAAAGTGTTTCAAACATCAAACTACAAAGATTAGTGATTGATAACACGTTCACATTTAAATCCGATTCAATTTTTTTTAAGTTTCAGTAGCAGAACTAATTGTGAACATAATTAAACTATACATTAAATAAATTCAATAACCAATGATCTTTGCGTCTTCCCAGTGTAAACCCCAATGTTTAATTTAATGAATGTTTAAAAAACCACGCGATTACGAAAAATACGATTTGGTTATTTTGACCATTTTCCAAAATATGCGTATTTCAATTCAGGAAAGTTTATCTTTCGTAGGTAAAAATTTTCGTAAATCATAACTCCTAGGTCAGCAAGGCACAAACATAAATTTTCTATTGTTTATTGCGTACAAAAATCTCAGACGAACCCCATTGGATAAGCATTGATGTAATCAGTTGGCGTATGCATGTAGAACAGCGCAATTAGTTTGTAGTTAGTCACTGGAGCCCACCGCGGCCGTGTAACGATTATATAATTGATAGGTAAAGCAATGTTGGAAGTGGGGATTATGCTTATTCCTGCGACAAAGAAGCCAGCCAACAAAGAACAATACTTGGCGATGGCGGTAAGGAAGAATGGTGCAATATGCACATCCTTGGATTTTTTATTTTTCTGCTTGAATTTCTGCATATAATGTGACGTCTGTTTCAGATCATTTCCCCACACTATTTAAAACGGCTTGTTCTGGCATGGTATTATGATTGATCCTCACGTGAAAGCCACCATGCGTTACCCATCGACAGCACAAACTTAAAACGTATCAAAAGCATTCGGTTTCATTGTAGCGGCGAGTTTTAAAGTAGATAGTCATAGGTCATAGTGCAGTCCTGTAGTCTTGCAGTGCAGCAGTGTACAGCTCAACAGATGAAGCGTAATAAGTGAATTCAATTAGTGATAGTTATTAATTTAAGTGGAGCCTCTATTGACATTGATTAGATTATTAGTTTTCTTGTTTTAGAGGCTCAATCTCCTTGGAGTTTTCACTTCACTTTTTTCACTTAGTAGTGAAGTTTAGTAAAAAAGCGGATGTATCCAACAACAAAAACTGCCTAAGCAAAGTCTGTTCAATGAAAATACTAATTTAGGAAATAACTTTCATAAAATCATTTAGTTTATATACAAGACTTCTAGAGACCATTATAGAAATTAAATATTACTGGGGGATGGCACAATAGGACAGCCCCATATAATGATGATGATGATGATGATGATGATACTACCATCTATTGTAGCAAGGCACCTGCCATATCTAACAAACGATTTGATCATGATTATACTATTGTTTGTATTTCATCAAACTTCTGTATGAAGGGCCAAAAATGGGTGGGGTGGTTCCATAAACAGAGACACTTATGCGAATCCACTTCCAGAAGAAAGTGCGTACATACAATAATATAATCTAGCCCTCGTTTCAATAGGACAGCCCCATATAAAGGACAAAACTACCAAAAGGCCAATTTTCGATTCGGGCGAGTAAAATGTGATGAATACACAGCTTATAACTTACATTTTAATAATCAAGACGGTTTTTATTTTTTAGATTTTTTAGGAAGGGGTGGGGGGCGTTCAAACTAGCCCCTCCTAGGAGAGATATGTTTACGTTTTTTGGGAAAACTGACAGCTTGGTAATATTTTCGTCTCAAAAGTAACATATTTATATATCTCTTAAACAGATCTATGCAATAAGCTTGTTAATGTAATAATAGCTCCGTCCAAAAACATTACATCATTTCACGTTCATCGGGAAGAGACCGCATCGTGCTTTCGTGCTGTGCGGTTCTTTCTCTCTTTGCGGAAGGAAGTTTTAATACTACCCGAAGCTATTTTAATTTCAACGGTGCTTCTTAGCGCTATTTGTACCCACTGATCCCGTTACGATCTTTGCAAGGACCCGTGCCTTCGTTTTACGTTGGACCCGTTTGCGGAAGTAAAATTCCGACAAGCGGTGGTAATCCTGCAGTTCTGGGAAAAAACCTCTTAGAAGGTCACGTCTCCACGCTCAGCAATGAGTATTAACAAAAACAAGAGGAAGGGGGAGTCTCTGAATTCTCCACTTCCTTCAAAGAAACAAGGTTTCAAGACCGTCTTGCCCAAGCGCGGAAAAAATAGAAGGAAGCTGGTAAATTCAGATATTCCTTCTAACTCTAATATCGGAAATAATTCTTCTCCAATCGAACTGAGCAATCAGTTCGATTTGATTAATGATGAATTGAGCAAATCGAATCTACCTCTAGCCCAGGTGATTCGATTCATGCGAAAAAAGCAAAGGATTCCGCCAATTGTGGTATCTGTTGCCGAGTTTTCTGGCTTCGGAATGAGATTTTGAGTAACCTTCAGGGGATCAAGGTTTCATTTCAGATTGCTAGGAAGGGTGACTGCCGCGTTTTGCCGGGATCCTTTGACGATCGCAAACGTCTTCTTCACTATTTAACTGAGAAGCGCCATAAATTCTTCACATACGACGACAAAACTGAGCGATTGTTCAAAGTCGTCTTGAAAGGTCTCCCCAGTGATGACAAATCACTGGATGAGATTAAAATTGAAATTTCTCAATTACTTGGATTTTCACCAGTCCAAGTAATTAAGATGAAAAAGAAATCCCATTCTGGTACTTCCCAGAGGGCATTTCTCAAGAATTTTATTTAGTTCATTTTAACAAAAGTGAACTAAATAATATGAAAAGTTGGAAAAGGCCTGTATTATGTCTCATGTCCGTGTTACATGGGAACATTTCCGCAGGCCTGGGGAAATTCAAAACCCTACCCAGTGCCGTAAGTGCCAAAAGTGGGGTCATGGAACCAAACATTGTCACATGGATGCTAAATGCATAATTTGTGGTGGAACCTCTCACGCCAAGGACGCATGTCCTGTGAGAGAAGATTCCAATAAATTTAAGTGCGCAAACTGTGGGGGCAGTCATAAATCCAATTTCTGGGAATGCCCTTCACGCAAAAAGTTTTGAATTCCGTGCAAAATTGATGTCGGGAAATTCCAATCGGATCCCAGATTCAACGGGTAGAAAATTTTCAAACGCTCAAATTTCGAAACCGGTTACCGGTCGAGCAATTCATACCCACCACAATTCACAAACAAATTTTGCCGCTCGACAACGGGTAGCAAGCACTTCAGTAAATTCCAATTTTTCCAATGTACCTACGTATGCAAACATCGCTGCTGGTAGACCAAATTTCTCTTCTCAAAATGAGGTTTATACCCATGTCCCAACGGAAAATAACGGTCATGTTGCCGATTCAGGTAGCATGACTGCTTCCGATTTTGATTTTTAACTGAACAATTGCATCACATGATTGATGCAATGTTCAAAACAAATACCATTCCTGAAGCTGTTCAGGTTGGTATAAAGTACACACAAAAATTGTTATCGGACTCCGTTTCAATGGATCCAAATAATTGTGTGAAAGTTCTAAATTGGAATGCCCGCTCTCTAAAGGGTAAGGAAGATGAATTATTCAACTTCCTTTCAGTTCATAATGTGCATATTGCCATTATAACTGAAACGTATTTAAAACCAGGACTCTCCATTAAAAGAGATCCAAACTATTTTATATACAGAAATGATCGTCTTGACAGCGCCTGTGGTGGGGTCGCCATTGTCATTAATAGACGTATCAAACATAAATTATTTTCTTCGTTTGAAACCAAAGTTTTTGAAACCTTGGGAGTTTCTGTTGAAACAAATTTTGGTCAATTTTCCTTCATTGCAGCCTATTTGCCTTTTCAATGCAATGGGCAACAAAAGAATTTGTTGAAAGCTGATCTTCAAATTCTGACTCGCAACAAATCAAAATTCTTCGTAATTGGTGACTTCAATGCCAAACACCGTTCATGGAATAATGCTCAAAGCAATTCCAATGGTAAAATTTTATTTGAAGATTGTTCTGCGGGATATTATACTATTCAATATCCCAATGGACCAACTTGTTTTCTTCCAGTCGAAATCCTTCTACAATTGATTTAGTTTTAACGGATTCAAGTCAGCTGTGTGGCCAATTGGTAACTCATGCTGACTTTGACTCTAATCACCTTCCTGTGACATTTGAAATCTCACAAGAAGCCATTTATAATCCAATCAGTTCTACTTTTAATTATCATAGAGCTGATTGGGATTTATATAAAACATATATCGATAGGAATTTTGATGTTAATATTCCTTTGGATACCAAAAGTGATATTGACAATGCGCTCGTATCTTTGACAAATTTAATTGTCGAAGCCAGAGGCATTACAATTCCGAAATGTGAAGTTAAATTCAACTCCATTATTATTGACGACGATCTTCAGCTACTGATCCGTCTTAAAAATGTGAGAAGAAGGCAATACCAAAGAACTCGCGATCCCGCGTTGAAAGTTATTTGGCGAGATTTGCAAAATGAAATTAAAAAACGTTTCGCTATTCTGAGAAATACCAACTTTGAGAATAATGTCTCGAAGTTGGATCCCAGTTCGAAACCCTTTTGGAAATTAACAATAATTCTTAAAAAACCTCAAAAGCCAATTCCAGCGCTTAAAGAGGGAAATAAAATTTTATTAACAAATGGCGAAAAGGCTCAAAAACTTGCTCAGCAGTTCGAGAGTGCCCATAATTTTAGTCTAGGTCTCACTAGTCCAATTGAGGATCAGGTTACACGAAGCTTCGAAGACATTCTCAATCAAGAGAATGTTTTTGACCCTTCGTTGGGAAACCAATTTGGATGAAGTGAGATCTATTACTAGAAAATTTAAAAATATGAAAGCCCCAGGTGATGATGGTATTTTCTACATACTTATCAAAAACTTCCTGAGAGCTCTTTATCCTTTTTGGTTAATTTGTTTAACAAATGTTTTCAATTGGCATACTTCCCAGATAAATGGAAAAACGCCAAAGTTGTTCCAATTTTGAAGCCGGACAAAATCCAGCTGAGGCTTCTAGTTATCGCCCAATCAGTTTGCTTTCTTCAATATGCAAACTGTTCGAAAAGATTATTTTAAATAGAATGATGGATCATATTAATGACAATTCTAATTTTGCTGATGAGCAATTTGGTTTTCGCCATGGGCATTCAACCACTCATCAGTTATTAAGAGTTACGAACTTAATTCGGCTCAACAAATCTGAAGGATATTCGACTGGAGTTGCTCTTCTTGATATAGAGAAAGCATTTGACAGTGTTTGGCATGAAGGTTTGATTGTAAAATTGATGAATTTTAATTTTCCTCTGTACATCATTAAACTGATCCAAAATTATTTATCAGATCGCTCACTGCAGGTAAACTATCAGAATACTAAATCTGATAGATTACCTGTAAGAGCTAGTGTTCCCAAGGCAGCATACTGGGGCCCATTTTGTATAACATTTTTACTTCTGACTTACCTGATTTACCACCAGGGTGTCAAAAATCTTTGTTTGCAGATGACACAGGTCTCTCAGCCAAAGAGCGTAGCCTTCGTGTCATTTGTAGTAGATTGCAAAAAAGTTTGGATATTTTCTCCACTTACTTGCAAAAATGGAAAATTTCCCCGAATGCTTCCAAAACTCAGCTTATAATTTTCCCACATAAGCCGAGAGCTTCTTATTTGAAACCTTCTAGCAGACATATTGTCACTATGAATGGGGTTCCAATTAATTGGTCTAGCGAAGCTAAATATTTAGGACTTCTGCTAGATCAAAATTTAAAAATCACATTGAAGGCCTTCAAGCCAAATGTAACAAATATATTAAGTGTCTATATCCACTTATAAACAGAAAATCAAAACTTTGTCTAAAGAACAAACTTTTGATTTACAAACAAATTTTCAGACCAGCCATGAAGTATGCAGTGCCAATATGGGCTAGTAGCTCCAATACAAGAAAGAAGGCACTTAAGAGGATTCAAAATAAAATTTTGAAAATAATTCTGAAGTTGCCTCCGTGGTATAGTACCAATGAACTTCATAGAATTTCTAATATTGAGACATTGCAACAAATGTCCAACAAAATAATTTCAATTTTAGACAAAAATCGTTGCAATCTTCTATTGCAACGATTAACTCCTTGTACCCTTAGTATAAAATAGGTTAAGATTAGTTTAAGTTGAAAACATTGTAATTCCTACATGGTTCAATTCAACCAGAGGAAATATTCTAACTGCCAGAGGCAATTGAAATGTATTAATAATAACTAAAAATATAACATAGCAAATAAGGATGATAGTGTTAAGAAAACACGGAACACCTAGTCTAAGAGATGAATGCATGTATTAGATAATTAGCAAATAAAATTAGTTAAAAAAAAAATAAAAAAAAAAAAAACTCCGTCCAGAATTTAGTTTTCAGTAGTTTTGTAAAAGCATATTACGCAATATTTAACGAACAAAACAGTTTTGTACCCCGCAATACCCGCAGTAAAACATCATGCACTACACTATTGAACTCTTAAACTTTGTGGATCATGTATAAAATTCTGCCTAAATTCACCATTTTGTATGATACAGGAATTTGAAAAATTGCCCATTTTGCCTTCCTCGTGTACTAAGTATACCTAGAAGCCTAGATTATCACCCCAAAAGCATTTAAAAGAAAGCCCAAACACTCATAGTGCTGTATACCGATCGACTCAGTTCGACGTATTGAGGTGATGTATGTGTGTACGTGTGTGTGAATGTCTGTATGTGTGTGAGCAAAAATTATCTAAACTCTTTTTTAGGCACTCATTCTAAACCGATTTACTCGTAACAAGTTTCATTCGTCAGAGAACGTGGTTCTATTGTTCCTTATTAAAAATAGGCTGGACTATGGGCTCAAACGTTATGGTCAAAATACATTTTCTTGTAATGTACGAGAAAGACAATATTACCGCTAGGGAGATTGATCAGATGCTTTGGTAAACTTCTTTTTTTTCCAATTTCCATCTTAATTATTCAGTAATGCCTCTTCAATTGAATTTGGTAACGAACAAAATTTACATAACATTTAAATGTGGAGGGTTATGTCTTAGCGTTGGGCCTAATTTAAGAAAGCGTTACGCAGTGAGAAGGGAAGGGATTCAAAATTTACAATTTTTACATTACTACATTATAGAAGCGAATTATAGATTTAACCATAACGTGTCATAACGTGTTGGATGAGTAGTGTGTTGAATAACTCCTTGCCACAATACCTTTTTATAATTATGAAAGAAATCCTAATGAAATATCAACTAAATGAACTTCCATTTCGTTAATGTCACAATAAGAAGCTAATTGAATCTTTTCTACTCTTCTTTGTTGGTTTAATAAGTTCTACTCAGTGAATTTTCTAATATAACTAATAGTGCTTCATCATTTTAGGAAATCTGTGTAGCGTCCATTTGTCTGTAACATGAATATACAGTTAAACGGATATACAGTTAGTATTTTATCCAGCATCAAACAGCATCAAACATCAAACATCAAACATCCAGCATCAACAAGCGAAGAGAGATCGCCACTCGAGATCAGTACATTCAAAGTTAATTGCCTATATGCCGGGTATTAAGCCACCCGGAGTGGAAATTAATTACTATGTCTGAAACTTGATTATGCATACTAAACTAAATACTAAACTAAATCTATCACATGTTGTACATATGCATAATCAAGTTTCAGACATAGTAATTAATTTTCACTCCGTGGCTTAATACCCAATATAGGCAATTAACTTTGAATGTACCATTTATTGCAGGATTCATAATTTTGGCCACAAATACCTCCTTTTGGAGCGAATTCAGAAAGAACCAGAGCAAAGTCAGATCAAATACAAAATTTAATGTCAATTATTATCTTCTTCTTTCTTTATAGGGGAACGGTTCGCCACTTCATCTCATAGCTCCTATTTCCACCCCATCAAAAACAAAACAATGGTAAGGAATTTGGTTGTTTATTATTTTTGTGATTTTTTTCAGCAGTGAGCACGCATGTTGACAAAAAGAAGCGACGAATTTGGTGCCGTATTTCTTTGTTTAGCGATGAGATGGATATATGTACAGTGAGATGGAGATCGGAACATTTCCCTACATAAACATGAATTTCAGTCTGTCTGACCCTTATAGACTCGTAAACTACTGAACCAATCGGAGTGAAAATTTGTATGCAGAGGTTTTTGGGACCGGGAAAGGTTCTTAAGATGGTTCAAGACCCCCCCCTTGGATAGGGGAGCTTCCATACAAATGAAACGCCAATTTCTTCATAACTCGAGAAATAATTAAGCAAATGGAACCAAAATTTGGCATGTGAAGGGTTTGGAAGTGAAGATATGTTTCTGTGGTGGTTCGCCCCCCCCCTCCCTTCTGGAAAGCGGGCTCCCATACAAAGGAAGCATAAATTACTGCATAACTTGAGAACTAATTAGAGAATAAATCAATTTTAGGCGAAACAAAGTTCGTCGGGTCTGCTAGTATTTAATAAAAATTATTAACGATATATATAGTAACGATAATATATAGTATTTAATAAAATTATATATATATATATATATATATATATATATATATATATATATATATATATATATATATATATATATATATATATATATATATATATATATGCATTCCTCAGTTATCATAACGGTAGCAGCTTTACATCATATTCTGTTGTCGATTAGCTAAAGAGAGTTATTTACGTAGATTAAAAACAACCCACAAACAAAATATGCTGTTGTTGTTATGATTGCATAAGGACACTCCTCACGGAATCCAAATTTCAAAGTACTAGCGTTTTCAAAGGCACACAGTTCGATATGGAAGTAACGCACAATTGTCATTTTATAATTACGCATGCTGCGAAGCAACAAAGCTGAAACAATAAAAAAGAATTCCCAGAGGGAACAACCAGAGGAATTTCTGGAGAAATTCATGTAAGATTTTTTGGAGGAATTTTTGGAGGAATTCCTAAATAAATTCCCGACGAAAGTCTGAATGAATTTCCGGAGGAATTCCTAAAGGAATTCCCGGTGAAATTTCCGGAGAATCTTCCGAAGGAATTTTCAGAGAAACTTCCAGAGAAAATCTCGGATGAATTATTGGAGCAATTCCTGAATTATCTCCCATAGGAACTACAGGAGGAATTCTCGAAGATATCCTGGAACTTCCGGAGGAATCCTCGGATGAGCTCCCGGAGCTGTACTATTAATAATATGAGTGTATTACTTCTTTGTGAGGTTCAACGATCTACAATATGAAAATGCTAATATCATCTTCCAAACTTGGACGCGGAGCAATGTCGTAAAGCACTCCCTTGTCGAAGGAAGAGCCTGATGAATTCTTGAAGGAACTTCCAAGGGAATTTCTCAAGGAATTCTCGCAGTAACTTCCGGAGAAATATCCGGACGAACTTTCGAACTTTCGAATTCACGAGGTAAATTTTGGAGTTTCCGGAGGAACTCTCAGAAGAATTCACAGAGGAGCTTTCGAAGGAATTCCTGAAAGAAATTCTTGGAGGAACTCAACAGAACATTCTGGAAGGATGAACTCCTGGAGAAACTCCAAAAGGAATTCCAAGAGGAATTCTTGAAGGAACTCCCGGAGAAATCTGTGAAATTCTAGGAGGAAATCCTTGAAGAAGTCTTGGAGGATATCGTGGAAGAATTCCCGGATGAATTCCAGGATAAATTCTTTGATACATTCCTAGAGGAATTACCTGGTGCATTCTTGGAAGAATTGCCTGGAAGATGTCATGGAAGAATTTCCAAATCAATTCCCGAATGAAATCCTGAATGAATTCTTGAATGAAGTCATGGAAGAACTTCAGGAGGATTCTCCGGAAAATACCTGGAGGAAATCCTGAAAAAAATCCATGAGAAATTCACGGAGGAGCTCACCGCAAGTATGATTGAAAAAGTATGTCCATGAATGTAAAATATGTAACTGAGTACTCCTCTTCAATATGAAAACGCTCTTGTATGAGCGTGAGCATAATTGATCGCCCACGGTTGCTACTCGGTTATTGCCAGTTCAGCTGTTATTACACAGAGAACCAACAGATGAAGTTTAGGACTAACGTCATCTTCAATGTGTAAGAACTGGTGACCCAAAAATAAGCACTGGGATGTTGTATACATATATGGGATAGGTAGTGTGGCAGGGTTCGTTTTGGTAAACGGTATGCCGTGTGTAACGTGTAGATTGATCGAGATAAAACAAAAACACAATCGAACGCGCACTTTTTCTTTGTTTATGTGTGTTTGTAATGTTTAATATTAAGTTCATCACCAGTTGCGCACTAATTAATTGACTCAACGGCCACACAAATCAGAGCAAAATATTTTGATGATCGCGTGCTAAACGAAAAACGATTGGACGCGCATTAATCTTTTCGTTGCCTATTAATGTACCCGCTTGCACAACGTACAACAACATATTTTAATGGCCGTGCGATACTTCTGCTTTTTTTGAATGATTTTTTAAAGAGTTCATCACTAAGGTCGGACATGCACTCTTTCATAAATAGAATCGTTAATATTGAATACAAAAACTTGAACTACATCATATGACTTGATACATTTTATATTTTGGGGAAGTCGACAATATTAATAATTCCTAACTAAACATTAGTTGGAAGAATTACAATTCTGGTAAATAAACAATCATTGAGTAGTTCCATATCAATAATACTCGAGTATTCTCTGCGCAAGAAAAACTATGGGACAACGACGAGTCGGTGTAGTACTTAGACTTTGGTTTTAAAGTACTTAGGTTTTAAATGGCAGGTTTTAGAGTGCCTTTGAAACACGTGGTGAGTTAATGAGATAATGGCATGTATGGCTAGGGTAAATGATGCATCCCGGACATCCGAAAACACCTTGGACCATTGGATACATTTTACGTGTTTTCTACTTAGCTTCCTTCAAATAAATAGGAATCATATGTCTATTTAGTCTCTTTCATAATCATTTTTCTAACCATATGTATGTAAAAAATTGAAGAAAATGTGTAACCAAAAGTCCAAAATACATTCAGACGTCCAAAATACCAAATGTAATTACGTTACATTACTAGGGGAATTGCACCGGTTTTGGCCAAGTTGAAAGCAGCGTTGAAGTGTGAGGGATATATCTCTTGTTGGAACTAATAAAACCCTTGCGAATTGCTTTATTTTTGGAGTTATTCACAAAATTGGCCAAATTAGGAACATGGCCAAAACCGGTACAGTTCCCCTATTAGAAATATCTTTGGATGGGAGTAATACTCAGAGGGAGTAAAACAGCGCAAATTCTTTCACATGGCCCAAAAACTTTTGGTTTCTTTAATGGCAACACAACTTTAAGTAATTGGAAGAAGCTTCAGTGAGCTTAGTAAACAGGAATGGTTGAAGATGATGTACGCACACAGTTCAATGGTGTTGTATGGTGTACGACGAGTTCGTGTGTTTACTTTACACATTTGATCTTCTTGTACGAAATTGACTGATTACCTACAAATTTTTAATTACGCCAGTAGCCATCTACGAACCTTGAACCACAGAGAAACAGACGTCTCATTCAACACATGTACCATCGTTCACCTATCAATGGTTGATTTAATTTTTTGTAGGTGATCGGCCGCCTATGGCGCTTTTATCGATTTTGCTTGTGTTTGACGTTTGCGGACTACCGCCATCTTGGCCACACACAATGATTCTAACATTGGGCGACAATGTTTCGTGACGATGATTTTGAATTCATTTTCTTCCAAGTGAGACGTCTGTTTCTCTGTGATTGAACCAAGACTTTAGAGACTTGTGGTCAGCGCTTGAAATAATCGAATATTTTTTGTGAAGCCCATTGGCCTTCTTTGTCACCCTCACTTCGTTTATATTCATATTCAACTGACCATTAACAATTTCGGATCAAATATCAGTCAGTGAGTATTTATCAAGATTTCGTAAACTAATTAATTACTGTAAAACTAAACACTTTAAAGATGATTTCAACAATTACTCACATAGATCTGACCCCGACGTTGAACTGAGGGACAATTTTAGTGCCAAAAGTCAACATAATCAAGGCCAATTATGTTTTCATTTACGCAGAGATCATTATCAGTACCAATCAAATGAATGAATATGTGAAGAAGAAAACTGAGTAGGTCATTCTATGTTATGAATAGTCATGCGACGTTTGTCAATTTCGACCTGAAGTTGCTTCGTGAAGGTGATTATTTTATGCTCTGCTTGTGGTCTTTGGAAAAATAGTTTCGCTTACTATCTATGGTGGAATCAGATGGACGCCGATATGCATTTATTTGAATGCATTGCAGCAGTTTAAAAAAGCAATTTCAATTTTGATTTTTTCCAAGGAAAAACAATATTTTTAAATAATTCCGGAACGCAATGGCCGATTTAGCCAATTTTAATAGCGCAAAAATAGGAAGGAGTCCTGTTCTAGAAAGTGATTCAGCGGGTACAATAAGGTGAAGCATGCACGCTTCATCCATAAATCAAATGTTTTCTGAATACAGTTTCAAGCTACCCCAAATTGAATATTTTTGTCTCTACGAATAGTAGGAGAGGTGGTTCGGTTGTGGGCACCCCCACGTATCTTTTGACGAAAAGCAGATACTGTTATTCTGACATCTGTCATTCATTTGCTATCAAAAGACGATGTTTTGTGCAGAATACCAAACTCAATAGACACCTCTACCATGAACTATGAACAAATGAATTGTTTTCTTCAAAACCTTGACCTTTTTCAGTGTGTCATAAAAAGGTGTGATTGAATTGAAAAAGTTAGTTCTAATGCGTATTAATAAGGTAAATTTAGTCTATTTTGTGGTTCAATAACAATTGCTATAAAAATTTCAGTTCGAAATTTTGTTTCATCACTTTCCTGAAACGCTGCTAAATTCGGTTGTGGGCACCTTTATTGGTTCGGTTATGGGCACCCTCTTTTAATTGACAAATTGTTCAATATCACTGAGTTTATCAAAAAACATATCAACAAACTTATTTTTATGCTGTTTTTATGCATTTTTGCATGCATTGAATTATTAAGTCATAATTTATTGTAATAATAAGTTTTATTTATTATTTGATTGATTTGATCTTACCATTGTATAAGCGCTTTTTGGAACTAAGCGTTGACCAATTTACACACAACAAGTTGCATTCGACGGGGAATTCAGTCTTATTGTTTGCCATTCGAAATTGGACCTATTAGACATTGCCTTCCGAAGTTGTTGACAAATAACCATTTATTTTCATAGGGACCCCTCATTGAGAAGGAAAACGCGAAATAAAAAAAATAGTTTTTTGCCTGCGATGTATATAAATGAATGCAATATATGTAAATTGATGGAAAAAGTTAAATCCAACTTCCTAAAGTGCTATTTTTGACCTTTCTTAAGTGATTGTTTTCGTTACCTTCTTCAATGCATGAGAAAGGCATCATCACTGCTAGGTGGATTAATCTAGGTTTTTTGATTGTTTCATGATAGTTAAAACTAATAAAGTATTTTTTTTCATTGAAACTATGTGGATTCCATTTGTTATTCTTCATTATTAGCCGGATTTCCAAGGGTGTCCACAACCGAACCACAAAACTGAAATGTCCAAAAATTCCAAACTTGCGGAATTGACAATAAAATATTTCAAATCAATTAAATCAAACCAATTTTTTTTTCTAGCAGTAAGATTGTACGTCTAGCTTTCCATTGATATAAAAATGTGGACATAATACCAACTAGAACCAAAGTTCAACAAAATTATAAGTTGAAATTATAATATTTCAGGGAATTAACCATTGAAATTCCATTATTGAAAATTCATTGAAATCATCAATTAAATTTCATTGTACTTCGAATGCAAACAAAAGTAACAAAAACTCTCAAAACTTTTCCAATATTTTTTAAATTTCCAAAAAATGATGATAACAGAAATTTCCAAAAATAAAATATAATGGTCAATATATGATAAATAAAAATCTACTCAACGAACAGCAGCTTGATTTCTCGACGTATGGAAAATCAGCGGCCAGCGTAAAACACCACCAACAAAGATAAACGAATAATCCCTCCATTGCGAATCTTGCCTCTTGTCCAATCATTTTCACGTTTAAATCTTCAATATTCTTCAAACTCCGTTGTTCTGGAATTCTTCACATCTGAAATAAGGAAAAAATAAATTCACAAATGTCAACGCATAAAAAAAAGATTCTAACTGACTGAAAAGACTGATTACGCAATTGCTCATTGCCTCCCCATGGGGGAGGATAATTTTCTTAGGCTCCATCTACCTAAATAAAGAAAATGTTACTTGTTAATCATTCATAAATAGTGGGGGAGAAATTATGTATGAAAAACCAATTTTAGAGCATGGCTTGGTTGGCGGTACGTCTTCACTTGTCATAACAATACACTGAAAGGGCGTCTTCACTGTTAATTCATCTTATGGCAAAAAAAAAATTCAACCTTGTGAAGGACATCTAATCTGACTAAGAACTGCGTTCAGATTAGAATAAAATCTTCTTTTTCGAATCTTGAAGAGCACAAGACTCCTTGCCATGCAGTATCGAAACCCTGTTGTGTTTTATAAGAAGCTTCTCCAGACAATTGCTTCGAGTGGTATCTATTCATTACTCTCCAGAACAATAGTGCTGGTGCTCGAACTACACCAAAGATTCTCTCCACCATTGTTCCCTTGTACGAAGCTTAGTCCTCTTCAGCTCGTTCATTCCTCAAGTAGGACCTTCATTGTGAACCATTCTACGGTGAAATTAAATTATTCGGTAGCCTGAGCAGCTCAGGCAAATATTTGTTCACTATGACAAAGAAACTGGCATGCAAAGAAACTTTCCTTTTGAAAGAAAGAGTTCTTTCTCTTGTCCTGGACCTCAGCCCTAAGACTCCGAAGAGCCACTCAAATAATAAGTCTTAAAATTGGAAGATAATTGTCATCCAGTTTAAGTAGCAACCGATATCTCCGATGGCCACATTCTTCCAGCAGTACTTACCCAGGAACATGAGGAGACGATGATCGATTCCAAATCTCCAGACAACAGAGACCCACTCTTGAAGGTCTTGTCTTGAAATAATGAAATCCACTCGAAAACTGAGCCAGATTTCATTATTATGTTAATACCGGAATTTAATCCATTTTAATGCAGATTAGACCCTGACCATAGAGGGCTGCCGCCGTCGTAGATCGGTCGGGCAGCAACCGGTGTTGAAAATGAGACCAAGGAGGAAGCAAACGCCTCGTGACAGGCTGCTGCTGTCGTGTGGAAAGGTCCAAAAGATAGCAAAAGGATCAATAGATGAAAAGGGATTTGGCGATGATACCTATTTTTTGATCTCTCGAAAGGACTCGTTGTTCGGATGGTGAAAGGAGCTTAGCGGCAGTGGAGCGTGCGCCCGTGGGTGTATTTACTGCCGGCTTTTCGTATGAATTGTTTGGATGCTGAAGTGTTTTTAGATGCGTTGGAATCCTCACGTGACAAGCGCAGCACATTAGGGACTGTAGTTAAGATAGGTGATGACTTAGTACTGCATGTTGAATTTTTAGTATCTGGCCAAAATTACTCTAATAAAAACATTATGGCACTTGATTAAGCGAACCTATTTTTTTCATTCAACAACAGGATTTTACATTTTCTTCCAATTTTCTATAACAAGCAAAATGAAATCTGCATAAAAACTTAGCTTTTACAATTCTTAAACAGAATTGATTCTTCTATAAAAATAAAGGCAAAATTTTAGGGTTCTGTGCAATTGATAAACGGGTTTTCAAGCTCCCGGGAAACAAAATATTAAAACAAGCCCCAAAACATGATATGTGCTACTTGGTCAATACCATTTATCTAATAATTAACAGGGAGATTTCGAAGAATAATTAATATAGTGAGCATTTCATAAAATCAAATATTTAATATCATTTATTCAAAGCAGTAAATCTTATTCACAATCTCAATACATTCACAGAAAATGCAAAAGCACTTGATAATGAGGTGTCCGAGGAGTTCATAAATATACACACGAGAGTATTACATCAGATATAAAAATCTAAATCACACAAGTATTCTCCTACAGAAGCAATATGGATGCAATACTGAAATTCACTTTTTTACTGTCATCGTTCCCATCTCCCCGCTGTTCGATAGGCGGATCATCCCCAGCGTGGCTCCTCGCCGATGAAGATTCCACCACCGAAACGGGTGACGATCGAACCGGATGCACATCCTCCGAGCTCAGCGGTTGTGTCACACTGAAGGCGGACGATCGGTCCGACTCGGGAATGGATTCCGTGGGTGATATTTGCGGTGGCACCGGTGCCGGACTCAACTGATGATTCACCGTCACCGGTAGAAAGGGATGTCCCAGCTGATGGGGTGCATGTTGCGGTCCCAACCCTTGGTGCGGATGGTACGGGTTTCGGGCAAAGTACGGCATCATTAGATCCATCCAGCTGGGATTGAACATTTGATTGTACTGACGCATCAGTAGTTCGTTGGCGGCGGCAGCTGCCGCACTAGAACCCGGCGGAAACCTTCGATGCATCTGCAGTCGCAACGCGTCGGGCCCCATTCCGTGCTCCAGTCCACCCATTAGCAGCCGGCCGGGGTCCATCGATTCCGACAGCTCGTTTGATCTGGCCCGCTTTGCCTCGTGGAGCTGTTGCAGATCGTTGCGATCCTCGTCATCTGTCATTTGGCCACATGTTCCGGAGGACGACAACGATGACGACGAGGAGGATGACGTTGATGTATTGCTGCTACCACTGCTGCTGCTGCCTAGTTTCCTCTTGCAGCGCGACTGACCCGTCTCGCGGAATCCTTTGGCAAACGGGTTGTTATCGATCTTCAGTTTGGTTATTCGATCGTTCTGCAAATGTTGGAAGAGAGAGAACAAACATAGAGGGATGATAAGATCGGTTCATTGGACTAAAATATAAACTCCCCCTAAAAAATTAGAAATTTTCTATAAAAAAAAATAGGAAATCGCTAATGAAAAAAGCATGAGTAATAAATAAATAAATTAATAAGCGTTTAAAGTTTATAGAGAATGTCATCATATTCATTGCTTTTTTTAAATGGAAATTTTCTTATTCTTTATTGCTCTTTATTGATTATTTTATGGTAAATTTTAATTTTTTATGGAAAAAAATATTTTGTGGGAAATTGTTTATTGCTAATATTTATTTATTTACGGATTTTTTTTTTGTTGGTGGAATATTTTCATTTTTTAATGGAAATTCCTCTTTTATAATTGCGATTTTTGCTTTAAAAAGTGCTGTTTTTTGCGTTGTGTAAAATTCTTAATTGTTTAAAATTCTTAATTGTTTGAGTTATTTATTGGCAATTTCCTAATTTTTTTATGGAACATTTTTTAATTCCTAATGGACATTTTATTTTGCTGCCGGTTCATTGTGATTCAGAATGAATTCAGTTCAACTAATGTGTATAGGGTGTCCATAACACGTGAATGTACAATAAATATTTGACAAAATGAAAAATCGAAAAGTATTTTTCTGCAATTCCTGATCATAATATCTGGTTTACAGTTCACCGTTGAGTCATAAAACGGCCTACTTTTCCATACCAACGAAATAGCTGCTTTAATGAACATTAGTAATTCAAATGGGTTGCATAATATTCATTGTAACACTCATATGGGTCCTATAATAATAAACCAACATCAGAACAGAAGTTACATGACTACATTTAGCTGAATTAGGTTGGGTAAGTGTTCGAATAGTTTATTCTCTGCGTCGCGTAGTAAATGAAATAGTTTGATGGACATGACAGCAAAAATTTCCAAAAGCAAGTACATCTATCGCTTCACGGTTTATCGAACAATGCAATGTGGCGCGGCAACATGGAATCTCTGCAGAAACATAATTCATTGGCAAGAATGATCATGTGGAGTAAATTCTGGAAGGAATTAGACGAATACAAGCATAATTTTGGTACAGATTTGTCATAAAGTCCATTTGTTGTCTTGCAAAACAAAAGCGTGTGCAACTCGTTGCAAAACTCGATTTTTTTAGCACTCGTAGTATATAACTCCGCAAGCCTCGTTCGATAAACGTACGACTCATGCTGAAAAAAATCATCTTTTTGCAACTTGTTGCACAAAGTACTATTTTGCAATTCCCGATCCTGGTTCACAGTTCGTCTTTGAGTGGCTTTTCCGTACCAACGAAATGGTTGCAATGGGTGCAATAATCACTATGCAACTCAAAGTCAGAGTTGCATAATAGTAGTTTGTGCAACAAGTTGCAAAAGATGATTTTTCAGCACGAGTCGTACGTTTATCGAACGAGGCTTGCCGAGTTAGATAAAAACTGATGAAAAAATGATTTTCAGCACAAATTGTATGTTTATCCAACGCGGCTTGCCGATCAATATTATTATAGTACGGCATTTTAAAATGCAGTCTCATCCTAATTTTTACAACAAAACCAGATTTTTTTGTTGCCAAAATTTAAAAAAAAAACATGTTGTACCGAAAGGCTATAGGATTACTCCTAAAAAGAATTGTTGCTAGAAGGCTCGGAGATCCATAGTGTTATATACCGACCGACTTAGCTCGACGAACTGGGGTGATGTCTGTGTACACATTTTGAAGACTCGCTTTTTTGGAACTTGGCATTACCCGGCATTTCGGAATTATTGAAAAATAGTGTTTTTTTTTCAAAATCGAAATTTAGTTCAAGGTTGGTGGCAATGCATATTAATGCAAAAACATGCAGAATATTATAGAAAAAATACGATCTATTCCCATGATGTGCTTTTTTGACCTTGTTACCTTGACCTTTTATGTTTTTTTTTATTACATTTTATGATGCACGAGAAGGGCATCATCGCTACTAGGGGGATTCATCGGGTTTTTTTATCTATCTTTTATTTGGAATGGTCATTGACTGTGAAACGTTATGGAGCCGAAAGCATGCTTTTTAAAACAATTTTTCGTGATTCTGTATGTGACGAATTTCGCGCCAACCCTTCTATGGGGCTGGGAGCACCATCTCAGAATCGAATGAAACTTGGTGGGCATAAAGATATTATATTTCTAAGCCACTCTGCATACCTGGTTTTTAAAAAATTGTCAAGAGTAACATTTGATAAGGGCCTATTTTTTTTCATTTATTTTTTTAAATCGATGAAACTCTAAAATGACAAGACCTACAAAAAAGTGTTGTATGGCGCACTGTCGTGAAATTCCCAGAAGTTTTTTGGAAAAATATCTAATATGCTTCCTAAACAAATTTTTATATAGTGAACCTTCCATGAATCGATGTTCTTAGACTCTATATCGACTCATGGAAGCAAATTATGCCATATTAAAAAACATTTTCTGGGTTACTATGATGTTCCCTTCAAACAGCTTTCCGAAGATTTCCTATTCCACATTTCGATATCTCCATGAGTCGATGGTCCCTTCAATATCGACTCATGGAGGTTTGACTGTACTTCCAAAATGTGTCGTTGGTTGACCTATATTTAGCACAGTAGGCATAAAACGCGGTGATAAATTTTCATTCAATATGGACATGAAAAAAAGTTTTTGTTAGAAAAACTTTTTTTCCTTAAATAGGGTTTCTTACCCCATTCCCAGCCTAACATGCGTATGACTGCATTATTTAATTGATATTTATGACAGGATGCAACTTTTCCTGAATTTTGTGGGCTGTATAATACTGCATTGGGGTTCACTTCTGCTTAAAAAATAGCTATTCGTGCTAAATATCGTTCAAAAAAGCTTTTGTTTGATTTAAATTAACGAGGTGCAGCACTCATTTCAGTCATAGCGATTCGCATTCCGGCATACATAAAACCAGCTCCCGGCCTAAGCAAAATTTCACTCAATCAATCAACATTTTACTCTCATTCTCTCTCGGGACGGTAGAAAATGCGACGTAAACAAAAATATGCACGTTCCACGACAACAAGATGCCAGATGGTATTATTCATAATCATTTTTATTTGGTTGAGAAGATATATCTATTCATCTAAATTTCTTCCAAATACTTAAAAACAATATTTTTTTCACCTTTTGAAATCGAGAGAATTATAAATAACATGATAGCGTCAACGTATTAGACAGTTTTCTTATTAACGATGAGGGATCATTTTCATAATCCTGGCCTTTTGGCAGCACGGTGCGGCTAGAAGTTCTTGGGCCGAGGTGAATTTTTGTTCGGTTTGAGAATACATTTTTAAATGTATTCTAATATGTTTATATTAGTTCTAGTGAAATAGAAAAGATTAAAGTGCGTGAGATTAGAATCATTGTGTGGTGATCAAAAGCTTGAAGCAATGATTGTATCGAGCACTGTGACGATTTTCAGGAAGGTGTTTATTTGATGATACCGTTTTGTAAAAGTGGAAAGAATCACTCCGGCTCAGTGGTGTGGCATCGGAGAGAGAAATTTTGAAATCTACATTTTTATTTTCTACAATTGGATCAATTAGGAGTAAAACAAGTGATTGAAAAATATTGAGTGTTGTGTAAAATGAATGGGAGACTTTTTAAAAATTATCAATCATAAACCTTCGGCTTCAAAACAGTATAAATCATTAGTTTTCTGTGCAGTGAGCCGGGAACCGGGTGCATAGCCCAAGTAGTGATTCACCCTATGCCACAGGAACATTATTCCCAAAAAAGTTAGATAAATGAAATATCTATCTGCAGAAAAAAATCATCGATTTCTGAGATGAGTTTTTTTTTTTGTAATATCGACTTCTTGATATTTTTCCAAAAAAACTTCTGGGAATTTCAAGACAGTCCGC